>NC_041384.1:195133598-195152766 GCF_002162155.2 Triticum dicoccoides | reverse complement strand
GTGTTCTAGTTAGTTCGTCGAGGAAGGCTGCTTTTCTAGCATTGTCTACTGGGCCATAAACTATGGAAAGCCAGAATCTTTTGGATTCTCGAAGAAGTGTCACCCTGACAGTGATCGCAAATTCGCCCATTGTGTGGGAAGCGATGCTAACTAGCTCAGTATTCCAGAAGACGGCTACTCCCCCGCGGGAGCTGATCGCAGGGAGGATGACACAGTTAGTCAGGGCGACGCCACCAATTTTCCTGACGATGGTGGGCGTCCAGACCTCTATCTTGGTCTCTTGCACGATAGTGGGCCAAACGGGCGGCGATCTGCGAGGTTGTCACATCACACAAACCTCCTTGGTCATCTTCTCCCTGGGCCTGAGCAGTCCGAGCTCCTTGACGATGCCAGGGGAGGCGCGCTGCAAGACCGACGTCTTGGAGGTGCTGGCGGCCTGTCGAGCACTGTGCCTGGTAGGAGCCATGGCCACACGCGCCTTGGGTGGTGCGGATGGGTGGTGAAGAGGGGCGTTGGCGATGATCGGTGTAGGGGCGGCGGTGAACAGGCGGCGAGGGGCTGGGGGAGGGGGCGATTTCTGCCTCGTTGTTGGTGAGCTCAAGCTAGCAGACGCGAGTGGTGACCGCACCGAGCTGCATCTCCAGTGTATGAGCAGGCGTGGGGGCACACCTGTTGTACTGTCCAGTGGCCTGAGGGGTGGTGGCGAGCGTGGGGGAGAACGCGTCCAGCTGCGCCTCCATCTCGGCGTCTGTCTTCTGCTTGTCATTGTCGAAGTTGAGGGGAGCAGCGACAACGGCGTCAGCAGCGGCCTGGACGTCCGCCGCCGAGTTGTTGATGATCACCGACGCTAGGATGGTCCGCTTTGCTTATCTGAAGAAGTCGTCGGCCGGATCCTTTCCTTTGCTGTTGCTGCAGTCGCCTTCTGCCGCCCCGGATACCGGCGCCACCCGTGGCGAACGAGGAGTGGCAAGAGCCTAAGCTTGGGGATGCCCAAGCCACCCCAAGGTAAAATCCAAGGACAACCAAAAGCCCAAGCTTGGGGATTCCCCGGAAGGCATCCCCTCTTTTTTCTTCGTCCATCTATAACTTTACTTGGAGCTATATTTTTATTCACCACATGATATGTGTTTTGCTTGGAGCGTCTTGTATGATTTGAGTCTTTGCTTTTTTAGTTCACCACAATCATCCTTGCTGTACACACCTTTTGGGAGAGACACACATTAATCGGAATTTATTAGAATACTCTATGTGCTTCACTTATATCTTTTGAGCTAAACAATTTTGCTCTAGTGCTTCACTTATATCTTTTAGAGCACAGTGGTGGTTTCATTTTATAGAAATTATTGATCTCTCATGCTTCACTTATATTATTTTGAGAGTCTTTTAGAACACCATGGTAATTTGCTTTGGCTATAAAATCAGTCCTAATATGATAGGCATCCAAGATGGATATAATAAAAACTTTCATATAAGTGAATTGAATACTAAGAGATGTTTGATACTTTATGATTGTTTTGAGATATGGAGATAGTGATATTAAAGTTGTGCTAGTTGAGTACTTGTGAATTTTAGAAATACTTGTGATGAAGTTTGCAAGTCCCATAGCATGCACGTATGGTAAACGTTGTGTAACTATCGGATGTGGGGTTCCGGCAAACCCTTGAGGTTCGAAAACTGGGGTGCGCGCGAAGTCTTTCCCTCCTACCGATCTACGCCCTAGCTCGCTAAGATCTCATGGATGAACTCGACGAACTCGTAACATAGAAATACACGGGGTTTATACTGGTTCGGGCCACCGTTGTGGTGTAATACCCTACTCTAGTGTGGTGGTGGTGGATTTCCTCTGGGGCTGATGTTGAACAGTACAAGGGAAGAATAGCCTCCTGAGGTTGAGGTGTTCTTGTGGCAGGCTCTCGATCGGGTTGGATCAAGCTAAGATTGGATGCCCCTACTATGGTGCCTAGCTCTACTTATATAGGCCCTGGTCCTCTTCCCAAATATCGAGCGGGAAGGGAGCCAACAACGGAAGGCAAATTTAAAGGGGGACAACTAGTACAAGCTATCCTGACAAAAGCGGTCTTCGCCTGTGAAAGGCTCTGGTGGTGACGCTGCCTTGGGCTCCACGATGACCTCTATCTTGCCGTCCTCCTGGTCTTGGTCTCGTTGCACCAATATAGCAACCTTTTCCTGATGCCTCGGTACTCTTCGCCTGCGCTAGCCTCCTTAGCACCAAAGAGGAAATAAGGACGCTGCGCGCTAGCGCCCGCCTGGTGTAGTTCGTCATGGCTCATGTCACGAGGGCCTTGTGAGGTTTGCCCCACCTTGATATCTTCGCTCCTCGTGAGCCTGCCTAGCTAGGCCACTCCAGAGGAGGTCTTGCATCGTCCGCCTCGCGAGGCTTGGACCCTCGCGAGGGTCTTGGATGCTTTGTTGATGAAGATGGGCCCACGGCCTGCCGGCTTAGCCACGCTGTGGGCTGCATGTAGGCAAGTCTGGGGACTCCCGTTCTCAGAACGCCGACAGTAGCCCCCGGCCCCAAGGTGCGCTCGGGCTTGGCTTCGCGGCGAAGCCAAGGGTCAATTTTGGAGCAACGCGGGCCCCAAAAGCCTGCGGCCTCGGTTGACGTGTGACGATTGATTGGACGTGGGCACCTCCGCTTCCCCATGCTGCCTCGGCAACTGCACGACTTGACAAGTCCCCGCGACATGCAAGGAAAACCATCATTACCTGCGATCGTGGGAGACACCGGTTGGCCTTCTTCCGCTATAAATGGAGAGGGGGGCGGAGCCCCCATCGCCCATTCCTTCCTCGCTTGCTTGCTTCTTCCTCTTTGATCCATTGCTTGCAGTGCCACCGATGGCGCCACGAAGGAAGCTCTCTGCCGCCGAGAAGGGGAAGGCCCCTCGCGAGGGCCCCGGTTCCCCCGCGCCCAAGCGAGGTCGCGGCCGTCTGCGCAAGCACGCCGTGACCCCTGCCGTGGCCCACTGTCGAGGCGGCGCCGCGACATGCGGAGGGGATCGTCCCAACCGTGGTGGTCCAGCTGACCAGGGGAGGCACGCAATGGTGGCGTGACCTCCCTGCCCGCGCTTCCATTCAACGGAGGTGTCATCGGAGTTTGTCGTCCGGGCAGAGAACCCGGCCGGCAATTGGCTCCAGCTTCCGTGCTTCTTTGTTGATGAACTGCCGGCCCCTGGTCCAGGCGGGCTTTGGTTGCAGGCGGATGGTTGCTGCAGCAAGGCCTCTTGGGTCGCGGTCGAGACTTCTGCCGCGGGCAATATAGCCCTGGCCCGCGGCTGGCAGACGTTCGCCCGCGCGCGCGGCCTGGGCAGGCGGTGCATGCTCCACTTCAAGTATGACGGTGGATCAACCCTCTATGTGAGGGTGTTTGGGGAAGATGGTCGCCGCGCCGGATGCTTCCCCGAGACGAACGACAGTAAGGAGGTGCTCGGCCTTGGTGACGGTCGCAGCGAAAATGAGGGCGAGCTTGCTCTTGGTGGTGACCGCGTCTCTTCCAGCTATGCGGCTCTTCCTCCGGCAACATCTCCACCAGCGGTGGCTACGACCAGCCGCCGCGCCATCGCGCCCGCTTCAAAGGAGGTAGCGGGTCATCTTGTCGCCGTGCCTCCGTGAAGCACGAGGAGGGGTCTGGCTAGGCTCGGGGTGTCGCTAAGGGCCTGCCTCCGTGGATTGCTGCAACGCCGCTTTGTTTAACTCTTTTTTCCTGTATCAGAAAATGAAACTAGTATGGGCCCAGAGGGGCGTGTATCGAACTGTGGTTCTTTGTTTATTGCACTGTGCGTGTTACTCCCATGCCGTGTTGTTATTTTGTGCAAAGATAACTTAACCTAGTGCGTTTGGGACACCCTTTCCCTCATGAGGTGTCTGCGTTTGCTCCGAAACTACAAAAAATTCGTTAGGGAGTGCGCTAGAGGATTTGCCCCGTCTACCCAAGCCTCGACTTGGCGCTTTGTATCGCAGTACCTGAGGGGCACGGATTAGGAGAGATGCGCCAGCTTCCAGGCTCGAACAAGGGTGGCTCACGAGAAGGCATAGAGAAGAAAAATGCTCACGAGGGTACCTGCCTAGCCCCCTCGCGAGGTATGTGAGAGAGAGAACACGAGCAAACCAGAGCCGAAAAATGCGGTAAAAGGCTAGGGAATCAAATCAGCAATGAACACCAAGAGCAACTTCGATTAAGAAAAAGTGAGCCAACTACCCAAAGCAAATGAAAAGCCGCATCCGGCACCTAATCTAGTCTTCAAGTCTTCTCACCAGTGCGGAGCTAAGTGCTACCACTAGGCATGGGCGGGAGCCCCAGGGCCTGATGCCGGCGCTCCAGAGACTCCAGGGCGTGTACAGCCCCGACTCATTGAAGGAAATATGCCCTAGAGGCAATAATAAAGTTATTATTTATTTCCTTATATCATGATAAATGTTTATTATTCATGCTAGAATTGTATTAACCGGAAACATAATACACGTGTGAATACATAGACAAACAGAGTGTCACTAGTATGCCTCTACTTGACTAGCTCGTTAATCGAAGATGGTTATGTTTCCTAACCATGAACAAAAGAGTTGTTATTTGATTAACGGGATCACATCATTAGAAGAATGATGTGATTGACATGACCCATTCCATTAGCTTAGCACCTGATCGTTTAGTATGTTCTATTGCTTTCTTCATGACTTATACATGTTCCTATGAGTATGAGATTATGCAACTCACGTTTGCCGGAGGAACACTTTGTGTGCTACCAAACGTCACAACGTAACTGGGTGATTATAAAGGAGCTCTACAGGTGTCTCCAAAGGTACATGTTGGGTTGGCATATTTCGAGATTAGGATTTGTCACTCCGTTTGTCGGAGAGGTATCTCTGGGCCCTCTCGGTAATGCACATCACATAAGCCTTGCAAGCATTGCAACTAATGAGTTAGTTGCGAGATGATGTATTACGAAAAGAGTAAAGAGACTTGCCGGTAACGAGATTGAACTAGGTATTGAGATACCGACGATCGAATCTCGGGCAAGTAACATACCGATGACAAAGGGAACAACGTATGTTGTTATGCGGTCTGACCGATAAAGATCTTCGTAGAATATGTGGGAGCCAATATGAGCATCCAGGTTCCGCTATTGGTTATTGACCAGAGACGTGTCTCGGTCATGTCTACATTGCTCTCGAACCCGTAGGGTCCGCACGCTTAAGGTTTCGATGACAGTTATATTATGAGTTTATGAGTTTTGATGCACCGAAGTTAGTTCGGAGTCCCGGATGTGATCACGGACATAACGAGGAGTCTCGAAATGGTCGAGACATAAAGATTGATATATTGGACGGCTATATTCGGACACCAGAAGTGTTCCGAGTGATTTCGGAGAAAAACGGAGAGCCGGAGGGTTACCGGAACCCCCCGGGAGAAGTAATGGGCCATATGGGCCTAAGTGGAGAGAGAGAGGGGCAGCCAAAGGTGGGCCGCACGCCTCCTCCCCCCTGGTCCGAATTGGACTAGGAGAGGGGGGGCGGTGCCTCCCTTTCCTTCTCCCTCCCTACTTCTTTCCCCCCTCCTAGTAGGAGTCCTACTCCTACTAGGAGGAGGACTCCTCCTTGGCGCGCCATAGGGGCCGGCCGGCCTCCTCCCCTTGATCCTTTATACGGGGGCAGGGGGCACCCCTAGACACACAAGTTGATCCACGTGATCATATTCTTAGCCGTGTGCGGTGCCCCCTTCCACCATAATCCTCGATAATATTGTAGCGGTGCTTATGCGAAGCCCTGCGACGGTAGTACATCAAGATCATCACCACGCCTCGTGCTGACAGAACTCTTCCCCGACACTTTGCTGGATCGGAGTCCGGGGATCGTCATCGAGCTGAACATGTGCTAAAACTCGGAGGTGCCGTAGTTTCGGTGCTTGATCGGTCGGGCCGTGAAGACGTACGACTACATCAACCGCGTTGTGCTAACGCTTCCGCTGTCGGTCTACAAGGGTACGTAGATCACACTCTCCCCTCTCGTTGCTATGCATCACCATGATCTTGCGTGTGCGTAGGAATTTTTTTTGAAATTACTACGTTCCCCAACAGTGGCATCCGAGCCTAGGTTTTATGTGTTGATGTTATATGCACGAGTAGAACACAAGTGAGTTGTGGGCGATATAAGTCATACTGCTTACTAGCATGTCATATTTTGGTTCGACGGTATTGTTGGATGAAGCGGCCCGGACCGACATTATGCGTACACTTAAGCGAGACTGGTTCTACCGATGTGCTTTGCACACAGGTGGCTGGCGGGTGTCAGTTTCTCCAACTTTAGTTGAACCGAGTATGGCTACGCCCGGTCCTTGCGAAGGTTAAAACATCACCAACTTGACAAACTATCGTTGTGGTTTTGATGCGTAGGTAAGATTGGTTCTTGCTTAAGCCCGTAGCAGCCACGTAAAACTTGCAACAACAAAGTAGAGGACATCTAACTTGTTTTTGCAGGGCATGTTGTGATGTGATATGGTCAAGACGTGATGAGATATAAGTTGTTGTATGAGATGATCATGTTTTGTTGAAGTTATCGACAACTGGCAAAATCCTTATGGTTGTCTCTCTATTGCATAAGATGCAAGTGCCCAATAATTGCTTTACTTCATCGCTACGCGATAGCAATAGTTGCAAGAGCAATTGTTGGCGAGACGACCATGTGACGACACATTGATATAGATCAAGATGATGGAGATCATGGTGTCATGCCGGCGACAATATAGATCATGATAGTACTTTGGAGATAGAGATCAAAGGCGCAAGATGATGATGGCCATATCATGTCACATATTTTGATTGCATATGATGTTTATCTTTTATACATCTTATTTTTGCTTTGTTTGACGGTAGCATTTTAAGATGATCTCTCACTAATTATCAAGAAGTGTTCTCCCTGAGTATGCACCGTTGTGAAAGTTCTTCGTGCTGAGACACCACGTGATGATCGGGTGTGATAGGCTCTACGTTCAAATACAGCGGGTGCAAAACAGTTGCACACGCGGAATACTCAGGTTATACTTGACGAGCCAAGCATATACAGATATGGCCTGGGAACACGGAGACCGAAAGGTTGAGCGTGAATCATATAGTAGATATGATCAACATAGTGATGTTCACCATTGAAACTACTGCATCTCACGTGATGATCGGACATGGTTTAGTTGATTTGGATCACGTGATCACTTAGAGGATTAGAGGGATGTCTGTCTAAGTGGGAGTTCTTAAGTAATATGATTAAATTGAACTTAAATTTATCATGAACTTAGTCCTGATAGTATTTTGCAAATTATGTTGTAGATCAATAGCTCGCATTGTTGCTTCCCTGTGTTTATTTTGATATGTTCCTAGAGAAAACTAAGTTGAAATATGATGGTAGCAATTACATGGACTGGGTCCGTAACTTGAGGATTATCCTCATTGCTGCATAGAGGAATTATGTCCTTGATGTACCGCTAGGTGACAGACCTATTGCAGGAGCAGATGGAGACGTTATGAACGTTTGGCTAGCTCAATATGATGACTACTTGATAGTTTAGTGCACCATGCTTAACGGCTTAGAATCGGGACTTCAAAGACGTTTTGAACGTCATGGACCATATGAGATGTTCCAGGAGTTGAAGTTAATATTTCAAGCAAATACCCGAGTTGAGAGATATGAAGTCTCCAACAAGTTCTATAGCTAAAAGATGGAGGAGAATTGCTCAACTAGTGAGCATGTGCTCAGATTGTCTGGGTACTACAATCGCTTGAATCAAGTGGGAGTTAATCTTCCAGATAAGATAGTGATTGACAGAATTCTCTAGTCACCATCACCAAGTTAGTAGAACTTCGTGATGAACTATAGTATGCTAGGGATGACGAAAACGACTCCCGAGCTTTTCAAGATGATGAAATCGATGAAGGTAGAAATCAAGAAAGAGCATCAAGTGTTGATGGTTGACAAGATCACTAGTTTCAAGAAAAGGGCAAAGGAAAAAAGGGGAACTTCAAGAAGAACAACAAGCAAGTTGCTGCTCAAGTGAAGAAGCCCAAGTCTGGTCCTAAGCCTGAGACTAAGTGCTTCTACTGCAAAGGAACTGGTCAGTGGAAGCGGAACTACCCCAAGTGATTGGCGGATAAGAAGGATGGCAAAGTGAACATAAGTATATTTGATATACATGTTATTGATGTGTACTTTACTAGTGTTTATAGCAACCCCTCAGTATTTGATACTAGTTCAGTTGCTAAGATTAGTAACTCGAAACGGGAGTTGCAGAATAAACAGAGACTAGTTAAGGGTGAGGTGACGATGTGTGTTGGAAGTGGTTCCAAGATTGATATGATCATCATCGCACACTCCCTATAATTTCAGGATTAGTGTTGAACCTAAATAAGTGTTATTTGGTGTTTGCGTTGAGCATGAATATGATTTGATCATGCTTATTGTAATACGGTTATTCATTTAAGTAAGAGAATAAATTGTTGTTCTGTTTACATGAATAAAACCTTATATGGTTTCACACCCAATGAAAATAGTTCGTTGAATCTCGATCGTAGTGATACACATAATCATAATATTGAAACCAAAAGATCCAAAGTTAATAATGATAGTGCAACTTATTTGTGGCACTGCCATTTAGGTCATATTGGAGTAAAGCGCATGAAGAAACTCCATGCTGATGGGCTTTTGGAATCACTTGATTATGAATCAGTTGATGCTTGCGAACCATGCCTCATGGGCAAGATGACTAAGACTCTATTCTTCGGAACAATGGAGCGAGCAACAGATTTGTTGGAAATCATACATAATGATGTATGTGGTCCAATGAATATTGAGGCTCGCGAGATGTATCATTATTTTCTGATCTTCACAGATGATTTGAGCAGATATGAGTATATCTACTTGATGAAACATAAGTCTGAAACATTTGAAAAGTTCAAAGAATTTTAGAGTGAAGTGAAAAATCATCGTAACAAGAAAATAAAGTTTCTACGATCTGATCGTAGAGAAGAGTATTTGAGTTACGAGTTTGTCCTTCAGTTAAAAACAATGTGTAATAGTTTCACTGCTCACGCCACCTGGAACACCACAATGTAATGGTGTGTCCGAACGTCATAACCATACTTTATTATATATGGTGCGACCTATGATGTCTCTTACCGATCTACCACTATCATTTTGAGGTTATGCATTAGAGACAACTGCATTCACGTTAAATAGGGCACCATCTAAATCCGTTGAAACGACACCGTATGAACTATGGTTTGGCAAGAAACCTAAGCTATCGTTTCTTAAAGTTTGAGGTTGCAATGCTTATGTGAAAAAGTTTCAACCTGATAAGCTCAAACCCAAATCGGAGAAGTGCGTCTTCATAGGATACCCAAAAGAAAATGTTGGTACACCTTCTATCACAGATCCGAAGGCAAGATATTCGTTGCTTTGAATGGATCCTTTCTAGAGAAGGAATTTCTCTCGAAAGAAGTGAGTGGGAGGAAAGTAGAAATTGATGAGGTAACTGTACCTGCTCCCTTATTGGAAAGTAGTTCATCACAGAAATCTGTTCCTGTGACTACTAGACCAATTAGTGAGGAAGCTAATGATGATGATCATGTAACTTCAGATCAAGTTACTACTGAACCTCGTAGGTAAAACCAGAGTGAGATCCGCACCAGAGTGGTACGGTAATCCAGTTCTGGAGGTCATGTTACTTGACCATGACGATCCTACGAACTATGAGGAAGCGATGATGAGCCCAGATTCCGCGAAATGGCTTGAGGCCATGAAATCTGAGATGAGATCCATGTATGAAAACAAAGTATGGACTTTGATTGACTTGCCCAATGATCGGCGAGCCATTGAGATTAAATGGATCTTCAAGAGGAAGACGGACGCTGATAGTAGTGTTACTATCTACAAAGCTAGAATTGTCGCAAAAAGGTTTTCGACAAGTTCAAGGTGTTGACTACGATGAGAGTTTCTCACTCGTATCTATGCTTAAGTCTGTCCGAATCATGTTAGCAATTGCCGCATTTTATGAAATCTGGCAAATGGATATACAAAACTGCATTCCTTAATGGATTTATTAAAGAAGAGTTGTATATGATACAACCAGAAGCTTTTGTCAATCCTAAAGGTGCTAACAAAATGTGCAAGCTCCAGCGATCCATCTATGGACTGGTGCAAGCATCTCGGAGTTGGAATATGCGCTTTGATGAGATGATCAAAGCATATAGTTTTATACAGACTTGTGGTGAAGCCTGTATTTACAAGAAAGTGAGTGGGAGCACTACAACATTTCTGATAAGTATATGTGAATGACATATTGTTGATCGGAAATAATGTAGAATTATTCTGCAAAGCATAAAGGAGTGTTTTGAAATAAGTTTTTCAAAGAAAGACCTCGGTGAAGCTGCTTACATATTAAGCATCAAGATCTATAGAGATAGATCAAGACACTTGATAAGTTTTTTTTCAATGAGTACATACCTTGACAATATTTTGAAGTAGTTCAAAAATTGGAACAGTCAAAGAAAGAGTTCTTGGCTGTGTTACAAGGTGTGAAATTGAGTAAGACTCAAAGCCCGACCACGACAGAAGATAGAAAGAGAATGAAAGTCATTCCCTATGCCTCAGCCATAGGTTCTATAAAGTATGCCATGCTGTGTACCAAATCTCTTGTATACCCTACACTGTGTTAAGCAAGGGAGTACAATAGTGATCTAAGAGTAGATCACTGGACAGCGGGCAAAATTATCCTTAGTGGAATAAGGAAATATTTCTCAATTATGGAGGTGACAAAAAGGTTCGTCGTAAAAAGTTACGTTGATGCAAGTTTTGACACAGATCTGGATGACTCTAAGTCTCGATCTAGATACATATTGAAAGTTGGAGCAATTAGCTAGAGTAGCTCCGTGCAGAGCATTGTAGGCATAGAATTCGCAAAATACTTACGGATCTGTATGTGACAGACCCGTTGACTAAAATTATCTCACAAGCAAAACATGATCACACCTTAGTACTCTTTGGGTGTTAATCACATAAACGATGCGAACTAGATTACTGACTCTAGTAAACCCTTTGGGTATAGGTCACATGACAATGTGAACTATGGGTGTTAATCACATGGTGATGTGAACTATTAGTGTTGAATCACATGGCGATGTGAACTAGATTATCGACTCTAGTGCAAGTGAGAGACTGAAGGAAATATGCCCTAGAGGCAATAATAAAGTTATTATTTATTTCCTTATATCATGATAAATGTTTATTATTCATGCTAGAATTGTATTAACCGGAAACATAATACATGTGTGAATACATAGACAAACAGAGTGTCACTAGTATGCCTCTACTTGACTAGCTCGTTAATCGAAGATGGTTATGTTTCCTAACCATGAACAAAAGTGTTGTTATTTGATTAACAAAATCACATCATTAGAAGAATGATGTGATTGACATGACCCATTCCATTAGCTTAGCACGCGATCGTTTAGTATGTTGCTATTGCTTTCTTCATGACTTATACATGTTCCTATGAGTATGAGATTATGCAACTCCTGTTTGCCGGAGGAACACTTTGTGTGCTACCAAACGTGACAACGTAACTGGGTGATTATAAAGGAGCTCTACAGGTGTCTCGAAAGGTACATGTTGGGTTGGCGTATTTCGAGATTAGGATTTGTCACTCCGTTTGTCGGAGAGGTATCTCTGGGCCCTCTCGGTAATGCACATCACATTAGCCTTGCAAGCATTGCAACTAATGAGTTAGTTGCAAGATGATGTATTACGAAACGAGTAAAGAGACTTGCCGGTAACGAGATTGAACTACGTATTGAGACACCGACGATCGAATCTTGGGCAAGTAACATACCGATGACAAAGGGAACAACGTATATTGTTATGCGGTCTGACCGATAAAGCTCTTCGTAGAATATGTGGGAGCCAATATGAGCATCCAGGTTCCGCTATTGGTTATTGATCGGAGACATGTCTCGGTCATGTCTACATTGTTCTCGAACCCGTAGGGTCCACACGCTTAAGGTTTCGATGATAGTTATATTATGAGTTTATGAGTTTTGATGTACCGAAGTTAGTTCGGAGTCCCGGATGTGATCACGGACATAACGAGGAGTCTCGAAATGGTCGAGACATAAAGAATGATATATTGGACGGCTATATTCGGACACCGGAAGTGTTCCGAGTGATTTCGGAGAAAACCGGAGAGCCGGAGGGTTATCGGAACCCCCCCGGGAGAAGTAATGGGCCATATGGGCCTAAGTGGAGAGAGAGAGGGGCAGCCAAATGTGGGCCGCGCGCCTCCTCCCCCCTGGTCCGAATTGGACTAGGAGAGGGGGGCAGCGCCCCCCTTTCCTTCTCCCTCCCCAATTCTTTCCCCCTCCTAGTAGGAGTCCTACTCCTACTAGGAGGAGGACTCCTCCTTGGCGCGCCATAGGGGCCGGCCGGCCTCCTCCCCTTGATCCTTTATACGGGGGCAGGGGCACCCCTAGACACACAAGTTGATCCACATGATCATATTCATAGCCGTGTGCGGTGCCCCCTTCCACCATAATCCTCGATAATATTGTAGCGGTGCTTAGGCGAAGCCCTGCGACGGTAGTACATCAAGATCGTCACCACACCGTCGTGCTGATGGAACTCTTCCCCGACACTTTGCTGGATCGGAGTCCGGGGATCGTCATCGAGCTGAACGTGTGCTAAAACTCGGAGGTGCCATAGTTTCGGTGCTTGATCGGTCGGGCCGTGAAGACGTACGACTACATCAACGGCGTTGTGCTAACGCTTCCGCTGTCGGTCTACAAGGGTACGTAGATCACACTCTCCCCTCTCGTTGCTATGCATCACCATGATCTTGCGTGTGCGCAGGAATTTTTTTGAAATTACTACGTTCCCCAACACTCATTATTACGTGAGAGTGTCACTGGCGGCGATTCTTCACAGGCACCGGGCCTTATTCACAGGCTCTGGGCCTTTCTTCATAGGCTCTGGGCCTTGCTTCATGGGTAGAACTTCTGGAGGTGCTGGATGTTCCAGGCGTTTTGGATAGGTGTCCCTTCTTGCGTCTCCAGGCGCACGGCGCCAGGCCTAGAGATGTGGACGACCTTGAACGGGCCCTCCCACATGAGTGAAAGCTTATGCAACCCTTCCGTGGAGAGGACCCGCCTCAGGACCAGGTCACCCATCTCGAGCATCCTGGAGCATATGTTGCGGCAGTGGTATCGCTGTAGCGCTTGCTGGTACCTTGCCGCCCTTAATGCAGCTTCGCGGCGATGTTCCTCCCCCAGAACGAGATCCATCCCTCGCGTGGCATCCTGCTGCATTTCGTCGAACGCCAGGACTCACGCGGAGCGATGCTTAACCTTGTGAGGGAGGACCACTTCGGCTCCGTAGACGAGGAAGAATGGGGTCTCGCCTGTTGGCTTAGTAGCGGTGGTGCGGATGGACCACAACACGGACTGGAGCTCGTCGTGCTAGCCCCTGCCACAGGCCTCCAGGTTCTTCTTGAAGGTCCTGGTCTTGAGGCCCCTCAGGACCTCTGCATTGGCGTGCTCAGCCTGACCATTGCTCCTGGGGTGGGCCACCGAAGCGTAGCAGATCTGCGTTCCAAGGTTAGCACCGTAGGTTTTGAAGAGGTTACTAGTAATTTGCGAGCCGTTATCCGTGATGATGCGGTTGGGGAGCCCAAAGCGGCTCACGAGGCCCTTGATGAACTTGATGGCAGAGCCGGCCGGGATGGTACGAACGGCTTCCACTTCCGCCCACTTGGTGAACTTGTCGATGGCGATGTAGAGATAGCGGTAGCCCCTGGCACCCGAGGGAACGGGCCTAAGATGTCTAGCCCCCAGACCACAAACGACCATGTGAGAGGGATGGTTTGGAGGCCCTGAGCAGGCTGATGGATTTGCTTGGCGTGGAATTGGCAAGCTTCGCATGACTTCACCAGCTCGGCTGCGTCGTTGAGTGCTGTAGGCCAATAGAATCCACTGCGGAACACCTTGCCGACGAGGGTCCGTGACGACGAGTGATGCCTGCAATCCCCGCTGTGTATGTCAATCAGCAACTCCCTTCCTTGATCACTGGAGATGCAGCGCAGCGTGACATCGTTCAACCGCTTCCTGTATAACTCGCCGTCTTGAATGCAGTATGCCGTGGCCTGCCGGACCATGCGCTCCGCGTCCTCTTCCTTTTACAGTAGCACCCCATGTGTCAGGTACCCCTTGAATTCCTTGGTCCAGCATTCTTGCTGGGGCTCGAGCGCCAAGAGCAGCCGAGCTCCTGAGGTCGGGCCACAGGCCAGGGCTCCCGTGACCGGAGGCTGTGGGAGCTCCTCCCGAGGCTGAGTTGTGCTTGAAAGAGGTGGCGTAGCTGATGGCTTGAAGAGCCGCTCCTCAAAGACACCGGGCTCTTGTGGTTGCTGCTTGGACGCTCTCCTGGCGATGTCATCGGCTTCTTTGTTGGTGCCCTGGGGCACGTGCTGCAGCTTGAGACCTGAGAACTGCTTTTCCATCTTGCGTACCTCCATGAGGTAGGCCTCCATGTGCTCGTCCTTCGGCTCGTACACCTTGTTATAGAAGTTGACGAGGAGTTGCTAGTCGCCTTTGACGGTAAGGCGCTTCACCCCTAGAGCTGCCGCAGCCTTCAGGCCAACTATGAGGCCTTCGTATTCCGCGATATTGTTGGAGACCTTCTCGCCGTGCTGGAAGCAAAGCTGCACGGCATAGTAGAGCTTGTCCTGGGTGGGCGAGATGAGCACCGCTCCGGCTCCCGCGCCCTGGTGCGCGAAAGCGCCATTGAAATACATGACCCAGCCGTCCAGAGCCTCGATCCCTGGGGAGGTGGACCAGTCCTCCCCTTCCTCAAGTGTCAGGGCATCCATCCATTCTGCCACAAAGTCAGCGAGCGCATCCCCCTTGATGACCCTGGTAGTGCTAAATTCTAACTGGAATGCTTGCAGCTCGATATTCCACTCAGTGACCCTTCCAGCCGAATTTGGGCTCCTTAGCACCCTCTCCAATGGGTAAGCTGAGACGACCTTGATCGGGTGCCCCTGGAAGTAGTGTCGCAGCTTGCGTGAGGCCACCAATAGTGCGAGCAGGAGCTTCTGAGGCATGGGGTAGCGTGCCCTTGCGTCTCTCAACATGGTGCTGGCGAAGTACACCGGGTATTTGACGAGGGCTGGCGC
The DNA here is from genome assembly GCF_002162155.2 of Triticum dicoccoides. Classification (NCBI taxonomy): domain Eukaryota; kingdom Viridiplantae; phylum Streptophyta; class Magnoliopsida; order Poales; family Poaceae; genus Triticum; species Triticum dicoccoides. The sequence goes on along the minus strand of NC_041384.1, from coordinate 195,137,552 downwards.
ACTATCGAGGCTGGGGTCTTGTGAAGATTGGTGCATCTCCTGAGGTGGAGGGTTTCCTGGGACTTGGCTGCCCTCAGGAGCTTCCGCGACGTTATCCTGCTGAGCTTTGTCTTCCCCAGCTGATGCCTTTGCTGCATCCTCCTGACCCTGTGCTACTTCTGCTCCGGCTTGGCGTGGCGCGCCCTTGGCGTGGCGTTCCTCCCTGACCGCCACTAGCGCCACGCTGGCGGAGTACGGGGTGGCGGCAAGGTAGAGTACCAGAGGCTCTAGAGGCCGTGGTGCCACCATCACCGGGGGGCTGGTAAGGTATTTCTTGAGGTCTTGGAAGGCCTGATCGGCCTCTAGGGTCCATTCGAACGGGCCTTTCTTCTTCATGAGCTTGAAGAAGGGTAAGGCGCGCTCTCCCAGCTTGGAGATGAAATGCCCCAATGCGGTCACCCGCCCTGCTAGCTTTTGCATCTCTTTGAGGGTCTGTGGCGGGCTCATGTCCTTGATGGCCTTTATCTTCTCAGGGTTCGCCTCTATCCCTCTGTGGGACACGAGGAATCCCAGCAGCTTGCCGGAGGGGACACCGAACATGCACTTCTCCAGGTTAAGCCTCAAGTTCACCCGACGTAGGCTCTCGAAGGTTTCCTCCAAATATTGAATCAATGTCCTCGCCTCGCGAGACTTCACCACTATGTCGTCGACGTAGGCATCTGTGTTCCTCCTGAGCTGTCGCCCTAAGGGCATGCAAGTGTAGCAGTACACCCCACATGGTGTTAGGAAAGCTGTCTTCTCCACATCTTCCACCGCGATCTTGATCTGATGATACCCTGAGAATGTGTCCAGGAAGCACATCAAGTCGCACTCGATGGTGGAGTCGACAATCTGGTCGATGCGCGGGAGAGGGAACAGATCTTGGGGGCAGGCTTTAATAAGGTTGGTGAATTCGACACACATCCGCTCCTTCCCGCCTTTCTTTGGCACTACGATAGGGTTTGCCAGCCATTCGGGATATTGAACTTCCCAAATGGTGCCTGCCGCCTCCAACTTGCACGTCTCTTGGACGATGAAGGCCTGCTTCTTAGTGGACTGCCGTCTGGCTCGCTGTTTCACGGGGCGTATGATGGGGCATACCCTTAGATGGTGCTGGATCACCTCTCTCGGGACCCCTACCAGCTGACTGGGCTCCCACGCGAATATCTCCTTGTTCGCACGCAAGAACCTCACCAAGGCTTCTTCTTGTCCCGGGTCACGGCCGGCTCCTATGGTGAAGGCGGCCCCCGAAGACCCGTCCTTGTTGACCAACACCTGCTTGGTTTCCGCCTTGTCTTGGGTGAACATCTGCTTCTTCTTGGCAGGCGCGGTCTCGTTGGCCTCGTGGGTACCGACGCCGGCCGGCTGTGCTACTGCCGCAGTCTTGAAGGCGAGCTTGAGCGCCGTCACTGCCTCCTTAGTGTCCCCCTTGACGGTGAGGACGCCCTTGCTTCCCAGTATCTTCATGAGGTTCTAGGCCGGATGGGTTGCCGCCATGAACTGAGCGAGAGTTGGGTACCCAAGGATGGGTTGTATGGGAGACCGATGCGGGCGATGTTGAAGTCCACCAGTTCAGTGCGGTAGTTGTCGCGTGTGCCGAAGGTGACAGGGAGGTGGATCTGCACCAGAGAGTGGGCAGCTCCACCACCCACCCCCGAAAAGGGCTTGCTGAGGCTGAGCCGCTCGAGCGGCACATGGAGAAGGCTGAAGGCTTCTACAGAGAGCAAGTTGAGGCTGGCACCTCCGCAGATGAGGGTCTTGGTGACGACCACGTTGCATATGGTGGGCGTGCAGAGCATTGGGAGCATGCCGAAGCCGGCGGTGGAGCTGGGGTGGTCTTCTGAGCCGAAGGTGAGGTCGGCCTCTGGGGCAGCCCAAGCTGGCGGAGCCCCCGGGCGCTTGGAGGCGACCCTGATCTGACGGAGGAATGGTTTGACGTGGCGATCTGAAGGCGGTGCTTGAGAGCCGCCCAGCATGGCCGCGACCGCATGGTGCGCTGGCACCGCATAGCGATCGATGAAGAGGTCACGGAGTTCCCCCAGGAAGCCACTGTGGATCCCGGGAGGTTGAACGGCCAGCCACGCGGCTCACCGGCTAGGGCCATGGGGAACCAGTTAGCCATGATCTTGTCGTCGCCTCCGGCTTCGAGGACAGCCTCCTCGTACGCCAGCAAGAACGGCGCGGGGTCTGCCGCGCCGTTGTAACGCGGCGGCATCTCTGGCTTGAACTTGGTCGGCCACCGCACCCAGCGCAGGGCGGGGGCCAGGGCTCGGTACCCAGATGCCCCGCTGTCGACGTAGGTCGCGGAGGCGGATAGCGGGGCACCCGCCATGGGAGCGAAGTGCGGCAGCACGGGATGCAGGTTTGTGGAGAGGAGCTCCGGCGCACCCCCTACCTAGCACGCCAAATGTCGGATGTGGGGTTCCGGCAAACCCTTGAGGTTCGAACACTGGGGTGCGCGCGAAGTCTTTCCCTCCTACCAATATACACCCTAGCTCGCTAAGATCTCGCGGACGAACTCGACGAACTCGCAACACAGAAAGACACGGGGTTTATACTGGTTCAGGCCACCGTTGTGGTGTAATACCCTACTCCAGTGTGGTGGTGGTGGATTGCCTCTGGGCTGATGTTGAACAGTACTAGGGAAGAACGGCCTCCTGAGGTTGAGGTGTTCTTGTGGCAGGCTCTCGATCGGGTTGGATCAAGCTAAGATGAGATGCCCCTGCTATGCTGGCTAGCTCCACTTATATATGCCCTGGTCCTCTTCCCAAATATCGAGCGGGAAGGGAGCCAACAACGGTGGGCAAATTTAAAGGGGGACAGCTAGTACAAGCTATCCTGACAAAAGTGGTCTTCGCCTGCGAATGGCTCTGGTGGTGACGCTGCCTTGGGCTCCACGATGACCTCCTTCTTGCCGTCCTCCTGGTCTTGGTCTCATTGCACCAATATAGCAACCTTTGCCTTATGCCTCGGTACTCTTCGCCTGCATTGGCCTCCTTAGCACCAAAGAGGAAATAAGGACGCTGCACGCACTAGCGCCCGCCTGGTGTCGTTCGTCATGGCTCACGTCACGAGGGCCTCGTGAGGTTTGCCCCGCCTTGATATCTCCGCTCCTTGTGAGCCTGCCTGGCTAGGCCAGTCCGGAGGAGATCTTGCATCATCCGCCTCACGAGGCTTGGACCCTCACGAGTGTCTTGGATGCTTTGTTGATGAAGATGGGCCGCACGGCCTGCTGGCTTAGTCACGCTGTGGGCCGCAGGCAGGCAAGTCTGGGGACCCCCGTTCCCAGAACGCTGACAGTAACAAATTTGAAACATGAGGTGTTCTTTGATTGTCATCCTTATGAGTGGCGGCCGGGGACGAGGGATGGTCTTTTCCTACCAATCTATCCCCCTAGGAGAATGCGCATAGTGCTTGGTTTTTGATGACTTGTAGATTTTTGCAATAAGTAAGTGAGTTCTTTATGACTAATGTTGAGTCCATGGATTATACGCACTCTCACCCTTCCATCATTGCTAGCCTCTTCGGTACCGTGCATTGCCCTTTCTCACCTTGAGAGTTGGTGCAAACTTCGCCGGTGCATCCAAACCCCGTGATACGATACGCTCTATCACACATAAACATCCTTATATCTTCCTCAAAACAGCCACCATACCTACCTATTATGGCATTTCCATAGCCATTTCGAGATATATTGCCATGCAACTTTCCACCGTTCCGTTTATTATGACGTGCTTCATCATTGTCATATTGCCTTGCATGATCATGTAGTTGACATCATATTTGTGGCAAAGCCACCATGCATATTATTTCATACATGTCACTCTTGATTCATTGCCCATCCCAGTACACCGTCGGAGGCATTCATATAGAGTCATATTTTGTTCTAGTATCGAGTTGTAATCATTGAGTTGTAAATAGAAGTGTGATGATCAT
>NC_041384.1:195127243-195133396 GCF_002162155.2 Triticum dicoccoides | reverse complement strand
CAAAAAAAGAAAAAGGGAAATAAAAGGGGACAATGCTACTATCCTTTTTCCACACTTGTGCTTTAAAGTAGCACCATGATCTTTATGATAGAGAGTCTCTTGTTTTGTCATTTTCATGTACTAGTGGGAATTTTTCATTATAGAACTTGGCTTGTATATTCCAACAATGGGCTTCCTCAAATGCCCTAGGTCTTCGTGAGCAAGCAAGTTGGATGCACTCCCACTTAGTTTCTTTTGTTGAGCTTTTCATACATTTATAGCTCTAGTGCATCCGTTGCATGGCAATCCCTACTCCTTGCATTGACATCAATTAATGGGCATCTCCCTAGCCCGTTGATAAGCTGCATCAATGTGAGACTTTCTCCTTTTTTGTCTTCTGCACATAACCCCCATCATTATATTATATTCCACCCATAGTGCTATATCCATGGCTCATGCTCATGTATTGCGTGAAAGTTGAAAAAAGTTTGAGATTACTAAAGTATGAAACAATTTCTTGGCTTGTCATCGGGGTTGTGCATAATGAGAGCATTCTTGTGTGACGAAAATGGAGCATGACCAAACTATATGATTTTGTAGGGATGAACTTTCTTTGGCCATCACTAGTAGAAAAAGGGTCAAACGTGAAGCACATTAGTGCCGGTTTGAATTTGAGCCGGCACTAATGTGTACATTAGTGCCGGTTCCAACGGCTAGCCGGGCCGCTCTCATTAGTACCGGTTCATGGCGAACCTTTAGCACCGGTTCGTGCCACAAATCGGTACTAAAGTGAGTGGTGGCAGGATGTTGTCAGTTCGGGGCCCCTCCAGCACCTTTAGTACCGGGTCGTATCACGAACCGATACTAAAGGTCGTCCTACATAGACCCTTCGTCCACCTGAGCTCGCTCTGTTCTTCCCCTTTCCCCTCTCCTCTCTGTTCTTTTCCCTCTTCCTCTCAAGCTCATCACACATTTTGCCCAAAATTTGTCAAGATTTGAAGGCCCCCATCCATTCAAATGACCACAAAGGTTAGCAACTTTGTCCTTTCATCTCTCATTGCTAGATTAGCTCGTGCAATGCTTTATACAGTGATTGATTTTGGAGTTTAGTAATTTGGGAGGAATTATATATATGTGCTAGTATTTGATTTATATGCAATTTGAGGTCAAAAATAATACTTAGTTTGCATATGTAGGTGTGGTTTACTTAGTGCCTTCTAAATCTCCGTCGTAACCACCGTCGATCGCCGGCAACGTCCCGTCGCCGGCACCACCTTGTGGTGAGCCTCTTGTTCATGAATGTTTTATATAAAAAATTGATGTTTGTGTGATTTGGATATATAGTTACTCGTATAATTATCTTACCCATACGTTGTTTGTTATACATAGTGCCATGGTTTTCATATCCGTCCCCGTCGGCCCTCGTCCGGGTTATGATTCAGATGTGGTATATTCTCTTTTAAAACTATTCATTGCATTTCGTGTTTATGACAAATTATGCCCATCAAGTTTACATAGATATTTGTATGTAGGAGGTAGTTGAACCGGAAATTCCAACCGACCCTATTGTCGAGAGGTTAAATTTAGTTGAAAGAGAAAACAAGGATTTGAAGGAAAAATTGAGAAGAATTGAGGGGGAGAAGATGGAATTGGAGTTGCATGTTGTCGATGTCGTCGATGATCACAAGATTAAGATGGAGAAAATGCGCTTGAAGATTAGAAAGATTAGAAAATATGCCATTCATAGTGAGGCTTGGTATCATTATGCTGTTGGATCAATTGTTACCTTAGTTGGAATCTTGATCGCATTTGTTGTTGCATTTAAATTCTTTAGCTAGAGAGTTATTTGTTTGTTGCATTTAAGTGTTGTATGATCTTTATGTATGAACTTTATGTATTGTATTAATTTGATGTTTTCGGTGCTGTGTATTGAAGATGAGCCGGCAATGGATGTACGATGACCGTTTCTCTCCCGAGTTCATTAATGGCGTGCGTACTTTTCTTCTTGCGGCTGAGGCAAACAAGCGAGCAGATGGTTTTATGCCTTGTCCATGTGCTGGCTGTAAGAATGGTCACAATTACTCTACGTCAAGAACCATTCACGTCCACCCGTTTGAGTCCGGTTTCATGCCCCACTATAATGTTTGGACCAAGCATGGAGAAAGAGGGGTTATGATGGAAGACAATGAAGAAGAAGAGGACGACGACAGCTATCCTGGCCATGGGTTCCCTGAATATGATGATACAACAATGAGGGAAGAAGCTGAGCCGGTAATGCGGGAAGAAGCTGAGCCAACAATGCGGGAAGAAGCTGAAAAAGAGGCATCGGATGAGCCCGTTGATGATCTGGGTCGGGCCATTGCTGATGCAAAGAGAAACTGCGCAAGTGATTTGGAGAAGAAGAAGTTGCAGCACATGTTAGAGGATCACAAAAAATTGTTGTACCCGAATTGCGTTGGTGACAAGAAAAAGCTGGGCACCACACTGGAATTACTGCAATGGAAGGTAGAGAATGGTGTATCTGACAAGGGATTTGGAAAGTTGCTGGTAATGATAAAGGATATGCTTCCAAAGGACAACGAATTGCCCAAGTGTACGTATGAAGCAAAGAAGGCTGTCTGCCCTCTAGGGTTAGAGGTGCAGAAGATACATGCATGCCCTAATGATTGCATCCTCTACCACGGTGAGTACGAGGATTTGAACGCTTGCCCGGTATGCGGTGCATTGCACTATAAGATTAGCCGCAATGACCCTGGTGATGTCGAGGGCGAGCACCCCAAAAAGAAGATTCCTGCCAAGGTGATGTGGTATGCTCCTATAATACCACGGTTGAAATGTTTGTTCCAAAACAAAGAGCATGCCAAGGCGATGCGATGGCACAGAGAAGACTGTAAGAAAGACGGAAAGTTGAGAGTACCCGTTGCCGGGTCGCAGTGGAGAAAAGTCGAAAGAAAGTACGGGAAGGAGTTTGCAGATGACGCAAGGAATGTATGGTTTGGTCTAAGCGCAGATGGCATTAATCCTTTTGGGGAGCAGAGCAGCAACCATAGCACCTGGCCTGTGACTCTATGTTTGTATAACCTTCCTCCTTGGTTGTGCATGAAGCGGAAGTTCATTATGATGCCAGTGCTCATCCAAGGCCCTAAGCAACCCGGCAACGACATTGATGTGTACCTAAGGCCATTAATTGAAGAACTCTTACAACTGTGGAATGGAACCAGTGTACGTGCGTGGGATGAGCACATGGGGGAAGAATTTGACCTAAAGGCGTTCTGTTCGTGACCATCAATGATTGGCCTGCTCTTAGTAACCTTTTAGGACAGACAAACAAGGGATACCGTGCATGCACGCACTGTTTGGACGATACCGACAGTATATATTTGGCTAATTGTAAGAAGAATGTTTACCTGGGACATCATTGATTTCTTCCGAGCAGGCATCCCATAAGAAAGAAAGGCAAGCATTTCAAAGGTGAGGTGGATCACCGGACGAAGCCTCGCCACCGTACTGGTGCTGATGTACATGATATGGTCAAGGATTTGAAGGTGGCCTTTGGAAAGGGTCCTGGTGGACAACCTGTTTCGAATGACGCTGACGGATGCGCACCCATGTGGAAGAAGAAATCTATATTTTGGGACCTGCCCTATTGGAAAGACCTAGAGGTCCGCTCCGCAATCAATGTGATGCGCGTGACAAAGAATCTTTGTGTGACCCTGCTTGGCTTCTTGGGCGTGTATGGGAAGACAAAAGATACACCTGAGGCATGGGAGGACCAGCAACATATGCACGGAAAAGACGGCATACATCAGGGTCATGCAAGCTACGCTCTTACCAAAGAAGAGAAGGAAATCTTCTTTGAATGCCTGCTCAGTATTAAGGTACCGTCTGGCTTCTCGTCGAATATAAAGGGAATAATAAACATGGCAGAGAAAAAGTTCCAGAACCTAAAGTCTCATGACTGCCACGTGATTATGACGCAACTGCTTCCGGTTGCATTGAGGGGGTTTCTACCGGAAAACGTTCGATTAGCCATTGTGAAGCTATGTGCATTTCTCAATGCAATCTCTCAGAAGGTAATCGATCCAGAAATCATACCAAGGTAAGAGAATGATTTGGTGCAATGTCTTGTCAGTTTCGAGTTGGTGTTCCCACCATCCTTCTTCAACATCATGACGCACGTCCTAGTTCACCTATGCGAAGAGATTAACGTTTTGGGTCCTGTATTTCTACACAATATGTTCCCCTTTGAGAGGTTCATGGGAGTCTTAAAGAAATATGTTCATAACCGTGCTTGGCCAGAAGGAAGCATCTCCAAGGGCCATGAAAATGAGGAGGTTTTGTATTGACTTTATTCCTGACCTTAAGCCGATTGGTGTTCCCGAATCGCGGCATAAGGGAAGACTGGATGGAAAAGGCACGCTAGGAGGGGAACAAATAATATGTATGGACGGACATTCTCTCACTGAAGCACACTACACAGTTCTATAGAATTCCGCCTTGGTGGCTCCGTATATGGATGAACACAAGAATTTGCTACGCTCCAAACACCCGGAGCGGTCTGATGACTGGATTACACGCGAACAAACCAGGAGTTTCGCCAGCTGGTTGCAGACACGTACCATGCATGACACCTATTGAAGATGACCTGTACTTGCTGTCCCAGTTACCATCTTCGAATATAATGACTTTCAAAGGGTACGAGATAAATGGTAATACATTTTACACGACCGCCCAAGATAAGAAGACACCAACCAAAACAGTGGTGTCCGCTTTGATGCAGAAACCAAGACGGGAAAGGAAACATATTATGGTTATATACAGGACATATGGGAACTTGACTATCGACGTGGTTTGAAGGTCTCTTTGTTTCGGTGCAAATGGGTCAATATGACGCGAGGCGGGGTAACGGAAGACCCGCAGTATGGAATGACAACAGTGGATCTCAACAATCTTGCGTATGCAGACGAACCATTCGTCCTAGCCAATGATGTGGCACAGGTTTTCTATGTGAAGGACATGTCTACCAAGCCAAGAAAAAGAAAAGATAAGGAAGCGAATGCATCGTACGATGATCCAAAGCGGCACATAGTTCTTTCTGGGAAGAGAAACATCGTGGGAGTGGATGACAAGAGAGACATGTCAGAAGATTATGAAAAGTTTGATGAAATTGCTCCATTCACAGTGAATATTGACCCGAGCATCCCGTTAAATGATGAAGATTTTCCATGGTTACGGCGCAAAGGGACACACGCGAAGAAAAAGTTTCACACCCAAAGATCTGGGATGTGATCGGCTTCACTATCATCACTTTCTTATGTGTTTCACACCCAGGAGGGAATCTCTGTAATAGTTAGGGTAGTTATGTGTTTTGGCATTTGAAACGCGAAGAAATTTTATGTGCAAACAAATTCTTTCATGCCTTTACTGATTTTTAAAGTTAAGTTATTCACAAACTAGTGATTCTCACTAATTTCAAATAATTCAAAATTTAAACTATTCAAATTTGAAAACTACGGGCACTAAAAGAAAGTTTGTAATTTTTTGTACCTAAAGCAAAAATATTCACAAAGAAACTCTAAATACAGAAAAAACAACTCAAAAATAAATAAAGCAAAATAAAAATAAAAAAGCCCGCCTACTGGGCCAAAGCGGCCTGCATACGACTAGAAACCCAACCTGTTGTTGGGCCAGGATGCAGGCCTGCAAAGGCCCATTTGGCCCACAGGGCAGCACAAAACATGTAGGCCCAGTAGGCCTGCTTTGGAGAGGAGCTCGAGAGAGCTACCGCACGGGGGGTTATAAACCAGTGCGGACGCCCCTCGGCTAGCGAGGTGGGACTAAACTTGCCACACCGTACCTGCGCCAGCGCACCCTCTTTAGTACCGGGTGGTGGCACCAACCGGTACTAAAGGGGGGGCCTTTAGTACCGGTTGGAGCCACCACCCGGTACTAAACGGGTGCGCTTCCCGCTGCTTGGCCTGGCCAAAACAGGCCTTTAGTACCGGTTGGTGGCTCCAACCGGTACCAAAGGTCCATCCTATATAACTAAACACTTCAAAAATTTCAGTTTCTTATCTGCTTCTTCTCCTCTGCCCCGTCGCCCGCGGCCCCCGTCTCCATATCCCTCGTCGCCGCCCCCGTCGCCGCCCCGTCCCCGTCATCGCCGTCCCGTCC
>NC_041384.1:195120610-195126815 GCF_002162155.2 Triticum dicoccoides | reverse complement strand
ATCGCCGCCCCGTCCCCGTCGTCGCCGCCCCGGCCCGTACGTCCCCGTCCCCGTCGTCGCCGCCCCGTCCCTGTCCCCGTCGTCGCCATCCCCGTCGTCACCGCACCCGTCGCCGTCCCCGTCGCCGCCCCCCGTCGCCTCTCGCCTCGCCGGTGAGCACACACACACACTACATTTTTTTCCTTCTATTTTTTAGTTATAGAAATAGTTATAAAAATGTTAGAAATTTTTATTTTTTAGTTATAGAAATAGTTAGTTATATAGCATTGTTAGAAATGTTAGAATTGTTAGAAATTTTTCTATTTTTTAGTTATAGAAATAGTTATAAAAAAGTTAGAATTGTTAGAAATTTTTCTGTTTTTAGTTATAGAAATAGTTATAAAAAAGTTAGAAATTTTTCTTTTTTTAGTTATAAAAATATTAGAAATGTTATACAAATGTTAGTTATATATATAGAAATGTTATAATTTTTTTTTCTGTTTTTTAGTTATAGAAATATTAGAAATGTTATAGAAATGTTAGTTATATAGCATTGTTAGAAATGTTATATGAATGTTAGTTATATAGAAATGTTAGAAATTTTAGTTATCAAAATCCAATCATTAAAAAATGTTACTTTTTGCGGGCATATAGCTAGTATTTGTTCTTGACGATGCCCGGCCCGCATCCTCGGCGTCGACCCATCCGCGACGACGTCCGGCTGACCCATGTCCGGGACTGGGCTCCGCCGGGCTGGCACTAGGAGGTGCTGCCTGGAGGGGCGCGCCGCTTGATGAGGAACCCGGCCCCGGGTCCCGTCGTCGACCCTGATCTCGTTTGGTGGCGTTCGCGTGGGCCAATTTTGGTGCAGAGGGAGCCGGCCCCGCTGGAGGTGGTACGTCGCCGTGTCAGGGAGGAGGACAAACACGTCCATCGCTACATGGTTGCGTTAGAGGGCGGCAGGTTCTCCAATACCTGGCAGTTTCTTCAGGGATCTCACTTCAGCTATGATCATGTGAGGGTTCCTTCTCTTTGGGTGTCCACCGCCCGCGCCGCATTAACCGCGAGTGTCCTAGATTCGTCTGTAGTATTCGATATTTATTAGCTACCTAGCCAGTGATGTATTCGATATATAATATTCGAGACGATGTATTCGAGATTATATATTATTCGAGACGATGTATTCGAGATTATATCTATTATTCGAGACGATGTATTCGAGATTAGATCTATTATTCGAGACGATGTATTCGAGATTACATCTATTATTCGAGATGATGTATTCGAGATTATATCTATTATTCGAGACGACTTATTCGAGATTATATTCGATGATGCTTATTATGTACTATGATTGATTTAGTTTTTCCTTATTAATTGATTTCATCCATGCATTGTAATTTGAATATATTTCTTTTGGATTAGTTAAACAAAACCTATGGCGGACAATACCGGCAGAGAGGGAGAAGAGGCCCTGTTCAATATCATACGCAATCCTCACCAGATCATTCTCTGCTTGATGACAGACAAAAACATTTGCTTTGGGAAACGCTCATGGAACATTTCACCCTACCAGATCATTTCATAGATGTAGATGTGGAGAAAGTCAAGGACGCTGCTCTTAGGAAGATGGCAGTTGCATTCAAGAACCACAAGATTCGTGAATGGGCCAAGTACGTCAACGGAGGAAGGAAGACTCTAGTGTTCGAGGGAACACTAGAGAACCAAAGTGCTCATTGGGACGATTTCGTGAAATTCAAGGATTCGGAATTATCTAAGGAACGGTCGAGAATAAACAAGGCCAATGCCGCAAAAAAGGATAAGTTCCATAAGCTGGGGCCAGGTGGCTATGCGGTGGGAATGCCTAAGTGGGATAAGTCTGAGAAAGAGATGCTGGATGCAGGTGTCACTCCAGAAACATTGAGGTGGCCCCCAGGTGCAGGACTTGGTTCTATGCGCATGGGGGGGGAGTTGGACCCGAAGACAGGCAAAGTTTCGAAGAAGGCATGTCTGGATGGAGCCGAAGATAAGCTACTTGTTGCAATAGAAGAGGCTCAATCCGGGTTGTTCGAGCCCAACAGAGAGAACGTCGAGCTTACGCGTGCCCTGGGAAATCCTGAACACCCGGGAAGAACACGAGGCATGGGCGGTATTCCGTGGTATGAGGGGTTTTCGGACTGGAACGCCGACTACAGAACCCGTGCGAGAAAGAAGATTGCGGAGGAGAAGAAGAGGAAGATGGAGGAGGAGCAGAGGAAGCTAGACTATGAACGCCTTCAAGGCCTAGAATCAGTGCACACGGACTTGGCAGTCAAATTCCAGCAGCAGCAGGAGCAGATCGACTCACTTAGCTAGCAAAGGGGGTCTCAGCAGCTAGCGGATGACCCACCATTGGATAGCACCGTCCCATCCATGCAGAGAAGCAGCGTGGGTTCCGCCCCAGGCGATGTATTGATGTATAGCTACCCGGTGGATGACATCATGGAGAACACTAACTGCTAACTGCGAGCTACACTTCAAAATGAAGAACATATCCATGAAGGTGGCGGACGCCCTTGCTTTTACAAATCCCCCCGAGGCAACCTTCCATTGCAACCCGATTCCAGCAGGCTATCCTCGTGTCTTGGTTGATGAGGTGGTGGACCAATATTCGGGGCTAGAGCTTGACATTCCTGGAGGTGACGATGATCACACACTAGGAGAGGTCAACCATCGTATCATCCTATGGAGAAAGGATTGCATCATCTTTCGAAGGCCACTGACACCACGTCATCCGACTCCTCGTCGCAGTCCGCCACCGAGTCAGCAGACTCCCGCTCCTCCAAGTCCACCAACGCGTCAGGCCACTCCTCCTCCAAGTCCGGCACAGCTTCAGGCCACTCCTCCTCCTCCAATGTAACACCCTCGATGCGACTATAGCTCCCACGTGTCGAGGCACGACTTAGAGACATAATCGCATTGAAGGCATATGTCGCAAGTTAGGCAATCTTCACAACATCCCATGTAATATGATAATAAAAGGGGAGATAACATAGTTGGCTTACACTCGCCACATCAATCAAGTACATAAATAACATTACATCATCCAAACACTCATGGCCCGACTACGGCGCCAAAATAAAAGAGAACCCAACATGCGACACGGTCCCGTTCACCCCCAACTGGGCACCACTACTGATCATCGGGAAAGGAAACATAGTATCGTTGAGAGTCTTCGTCGAACTCCCACTTGAGCTCATACGCGTCTCCTGGAGCGGAATCATCAGGCCCTGCATCTGGTGTAATAGTAATCTGTGAGCCACAGGGACTCAGCAATCTCGCACCCTTGCGATCAAGACTATTTAAGCTTATAGGTATGGCAAGGTAAAAATATGAGTGGAGCTGCAGCAAGCGACTAGCAAGTATGGTGGCTAACTTATGCGCAAAAGAGAGCGAGAAGAGGAGGCAAAGCACGAGCGAGAAGGTAGAGAACAACCTGCATAAACATTACTCCAACACCGTGTCCACTTCCCGGACTCCGCCGAGAAGAGGCCATCACGGTAACACACTCAGTTGATTCATTTTAATTTAATTAAGGTTCAAGTTATCTACAATCGGACATTAACAAATTCCCATCTGCCCATAACCGCGGGCACGGCTTTCGAAAGTTCAATCCCTGTAGGGGAGTCCCAACTTAGCCCATGACAATCTCTCACGGTCAACGAAGGAATAGACCTCCTCCCAAGACGTTCCGATCAGACTCAGTATCTTGGTTACTCAAGACACTTCGACAGGTTAAAACAAGACCAGCAACACCGCCCGAATGTGCCGACAAATCCCGATAGGAGCTGCACATATCTCTTTCTCAGGGCACACTCAGAGGAGACATCCTACGAGTAAAACCAACCTTCAAGTTGCCCCGAGGTGGCCCCGCAGTCTACTCGGTCGGACCAACACTCAGAGGAGCACTGGCCCGGGGGGGGTGTTAAAATAAGATGACCCTTGAGTCTGCAGAACCCAAGGGAAAGAAAAGGCTAGGTGGCAAATGGTAAGACCAAAGTTGGGCATTGCTGGAAAAGCTTTAATCAAGGCGAACTATCAAGGGGTTCCCATTATAACCCAACCGCGTAAGGAACGCAAAATCCAGGAACATAACACCGATATGACGGAAACTAGGGCGGCAAGAGTGGAACAAAACACTAGGCGAGAGGCCGAGGCTTCCACCCTTTACCAAGTATATAGATGCCTTAAGATAACATAGCAATATAGTGATATCCCAACAAGTAAATAAATGGTGTTCCAACAAGGAATGACCTCCAATCTTCACCTACAATTAGCAACGCTATAAGAGGGGCTGAGCAAAGCGGTAACATAGCCAATCAACGGTTTGCTAGGACAAGGTGGGTTAGAGGTTTGACATGGAAATTTGGGAGGCTTGCAAGCAAGTGGTTGGCATCGTAGCAATGGCATAGCAAAAGAGCGAGCAAACTAGCATAGCAAAGATAGTAGTGATTTCGAGGGTATGATCATCTTGCCTGCACAGTTGTCAGAGTTGACTGGATCCTCAAAAGCAAACTCAACGGGCTCCTCGTTAGCGAACTCATCTCCCAGCTCTACCCAAACAAGACAAACAAGCAACAAGGATAAAATCAACCACGTGCAAACTCAAACAACACGATGCAAAGATGATATGCTATGCGGGATGCGATGCGGGATGCAAAATGCAAGATATGATAGTAAATGCATGAACCTGGCCTCAACTTGGAATTCCAAGAGTGCCACTGGAAAGATGAGATGAAATCGCTTGAAAACGATATAAAGAACGCCGGAATCGGAGTTACGGTTTGGAAATGGCAAGCGATTCAAAAATGACACCGGTCTGCGATTTACAACAAGTAGGCATCTAAATGCAATGAGATGAACATGCTACAGCACCCAAACAAGACAACAAAATACATGGCAGGGATGCATACAAGATGCTTAACAAAAGTCTGGCACTGAGCTACGGCCAAATCATCCATTAGGAGGTTCAAACAAGCATGGCAAAAACGCAAATGGTAAAACAGATCTCAGACTTAGTGAAATTAACACTTGTCTGGAATTTCAGATCATATAGCCCTCTTCGGAGCAACAAAACAACATGCTACAGGACCTGAACATGACAAGGAAAGACATGGAATGGAGCTACTCAACAAGCTTAACAAAAGTCCCTTAGTGACCTTGAGCCAAAAGGGATCACAAAATATACTAACAAGCACACGAACATAGCAAAAACATAATCAGTTTTCAGACTTAGTGAAAACTGGGACATGCTGAAACATAACTCACGAAGGCATGTTTACGAGCTCGATGCACTCACCACGTTGCAAGTCATGGCAAGACAAGCATACATCCCTTAAGAAGGCACAAAATGCAAGATAGAAATGGCAAGAACAATGGCATAGCATGCACGGATCAACTACAATAACATCGGCAAAATCGCAAACAAGTTGACGATCTGCCCAGATTCGCAACGAAGCAAAAGTAGAGCTCGATTGACTCAAGCTAGGTTGCTCCATAATTACAAACAAAGACATGGATGGATAGATCACTACAAGGTTAACAAAACTCCCTTACTGATCATCCTCAAAAGGGGCACGGATCACTAGGAAACAACATGAACATATGGCATCGTGAGATAAACAATCCTCGGACTTAGTGAAATCACCAAGTCCCTGAAAACAGAATTAGCAAGTGCACCACTTTGCAAGCTTGCACAAGTCACCACACACATCCTAAAAATATATGGGTTGCACCTATGGAAAGATGACAAAACCCTTAATAAAACATATGAAGAACTCACGGGCATATCATGCAGACAATAATCATGGCAAAAATGACAAAAGTGCTAAACGGAGTAACAGATCTGACAATTAACTCAAGTAGCCCTCTTCTACCAGCATTTAGGGCATCAAGATGAGCTCAAATGAAAATTATGCAATGGAATTAAATGATGTACTCTGTGAGATGAACATTTTGATATGCTATATGCATGAATCGGACCTATGAATGCAAAGTTACGGATCCGCGAACATGGGCATACGGAATCCGAAGTTCGCCGGGGATCCCACCAGAGCTCGTCGCCGGAGTAGGAGGGACGGGCCGGTGGAGCTCACCGGGGGCGGCGGCGTGGCGGCGCGCGGCCGACCGGCGGAGTGGCGGCGAGCGGCGAAGGCGGCGGCGCGTCGGGGCGGCTCGGGCGGCGGCC
>NC_041384.1:195110658-195120227 GCF_002162155.2 Triticum dicoccoides | reverse complement strand
GGGCAAGGGCGGCGCGGGCGGCGCGATGGATGGCGTTGGCGGCGCCCGGTGCGGGAGGAGGGAGGATGCGGCGAGCCGGGCGGCTGGGCCCGGAGGGCCGGCGATGGGCCTCAGCGGGCCGGCTGGGGCGGCGAAGTGGGCGCAGGCGGCGGCGAGTGGCGCGACGCCACGTGGCAGCTGCGGGGCTGGGAGGACGTGTCCGGCGCCGTCCGGACGTGTCTGGCGGCAGCGGATCTGAGATTTTAGGGTTTCGGGGGAGGAGACCCGGGATTTGGAATGGGGGTCTATTTATAGGCATAGAGGGAGCTAGGAGTGTCCAAATGAGGTGCAGTTTTCGGCCATGCGATCGTGATCGAACGCTCTAGGACATGGAGCAAAGTTAGGTGGGTTTTGGGCTAAATTGGAGGGGTGTTGGGCTGCAACATACACGAGGCCTTTTCGGTCCCTCGGTTAACCGTTGGAGTATCAAACGAAGTCCAAATGATACGAAACTTGACAGGCGGTCTACCGGTAGTAAACCAAGACCGCTTGGCAAGTCTCGGTCCAATCCGGAAATGTTTAATACTCACACACGAAAGAAAGCTAGAAATGACCACCGGAGGAGAACGAAGCGCTGGAATGCAAAACGGACAACGGGAAAAATGCTCGAATGCATGAGACGAACACGTATGCAAATGCAATGCACATGATGACATGATATGAGATGCATGACAAAGACAACAACACACGGAGACAAAGACTCGAACCCGAGGAAAATAAATATAACCTAACGCCGGAAACGGCAAGATTTGAAGTACAAATTGGAAAGTTACATCCGGGGTGTTACAACACTCCACCACTACGAAAGGATCTCGTCCCGTGATCTAGGACTGAAATAACATCGGGTACTCAGAACGGAGGTAATCCTCGTATTCCCAGGTAGCTTCACGGTCGGAATGGTGTGACCACTTGACTTTGAGAAATTTGATTGACTTGTTGCGAGTCTTGCGTTCAGTCTCTTCAAGAATAACAACTGGGTGCTCACGATAAGAGAGATCTTCTTGGAGCTCAATGTCCTCGAAGTTGACGGTGCGGTCAGGAGTCTTGAAGCACTTTCGAAGCTGAGAGACATGGAACACGTCATGAACATTTGCAAAGTTTGAATGAAGCTCGAGTTGATAGGTGAGGTCGCCTCTCTTGCTGACAAGCTTGAACGGTCCCATGTATCTGGGGGCAAGCTTCCCTTTGATACCGAAGCAACGAGTACCTTTCATAGGAGAGACACGGAGGTAAACATGATCTCCGATCTTGAAAGCCAAATCACGGTGCTTACTACAATAGTAGCTCTTCTGACGGGATTGGGCTGCTTTGAGGTTATCACGAATGACTTTGCACATTTCTTCTGCCTCTGTGATTAAGTCATTACCCAAAAGCTGAAGTTCACCGGTTTCAGACCAGTTGAGAGGGGTACGACACTTCCTGCCATACAGAATTTCAAAAGGGGCCTTGCCCGAACTTGCTTGAAAACTGTTGTTGTAGGAGAATTCAGCATAAGGAAGACAATCCTCCCACTTCATGCCGAAGGAGATCACACAAGCCCTGAGCATATCTTCAACAATCTGGTTGACACGCTCGACTTGACCGCTTGTTTGAGGATGGAAAGCTGTGCTGAAGCGGATGTTCGTGCCCATGGCCTTCTGAAAAGAATCCCAAAACTTCGAGGTAAAGATGCTGCCACGGTCTGAAGAGATCACTTGAGGAATACCATGAAGAGAGACAATACGTGAGGTATAGAGTTCCGCCAATTGAGCTGCAGTGGTCGACTCTTTGATAGGCAGAAAGTGATCCACTTTGGTGAGTTTGTCGATGACAACGAATATAGCATCATTGCCACGCTTGGACTTAGGAAACCCAGTCACGAAGTCCATTTCAATGTGGTCAAACTTCCATTCTGGAATGGCAAGAGGTTGGAGGAGACCAGCTGGCCTTTGGGGTTCTGCCTTCACTCTTCTGCAGACATCACATTCATTCACGAATTGAGCGATCTCGCGCTTCATTCGAGTCCACCAATAAGCTTGCTTAAGGTCCTGATACATCTTCGTGCTCCCAGGGTGGATGGAGAGGAGAGAATTGTGAGCCTCATTCATGATCACTTTACGGAGGTCACCTTTGGGCACCACAATACGATCCTCGAAGAAGAGAGTGTCCTTGTCATCAAGGTGGTAGCACTTGTACTTGGACTGACTCTTGGCAATCCCAATCTTCACCTTTTTCACCATAGCATCAAGAAGCTGGGCTTGGCGAATCTGGTCTTTTAAGGTTGGAGAGACTTGAAGGTTGGCGAGGAAACCTTGAGGAACAACTTGCAGATTGAGTTTGCGGAAAGCTTCACAAAGCTCGGGTTGATAAGACTTAAGAATCAGACTGTTGCAGTAAGCCTTCCTGCTCAAAGCGTCAGCAATCACATTGGCCTTGCCTGGAGTATACTCGATACTCGGATTATACTCTTGAATCATTTCGACCCATCGAGTTTGCCTGAGGTAGAGATTAGGCTGAGTGAATATGTACTTGAGACTCTTGTGATCAGTGAAAATGTCCACTTTTCTTCCCAATAGAAGATGTCTCCAAGTCAAAAGAGCATGCACAACTGCCGCCAACTCGAGATCATGAGTGGGGTAGTTCTTCTCATTAGGCTTCAACTGGCGAGATGTATAAGCAACAAATTTCTTCTCTTGCATCAATACTGCGCCAAGACCTTGGAGAGAGGCATCACAAAAGACCTCGTACGGTTTGGATTCATCAGGCGGAGTCAGAACTGGAGCAGTGATCAATTTCTCTTTCAAAGTGTTGAAAGCAATGTCACACTCCGGAGACCAAACATACTTGACGTGCTTCTGAAAAAGATTTGAGAGAGGCTTCGCAATCTTGGAAAAGTTTTCAATGAATCTTCGGCAATAGCTTGCGAGACCGAGAAAACCGCGGAGTTGCTTCACGTTCTGAGGAGGTTGCCAATTCACAATTGCAGACACCTTCTCAGGATTCACGGCAATGCCCTTGGCAGAGATGATATGACCAAGATAAAGAACCTCATCAAGCCAAAATTCACACTTGGAGAACTTGGCGTAGAACTGATGTTCCCTGAGCTTATCGAGAACCAAACGCAAGTGCTTGGCATGATCTTCCTTGTTCTTCGAGAAAACCAGAATGTCGTCGAGATAGACCAAAACGAAGTCATTGGTGTAGGCGTTGAAGATGAAATTCATCATGCGAGAGAACGTCGGAGGAGCGTTGGCGAGGCCAAAAGACATGACAGTGTATTCATATGAACCAAAGCTTGTTCTGAATGCTGTCTTGGGAATATCTTCTTCACGAATGCGAATCTGGTGATAACCCATACGGAGATCAAGCTTGGAGAATACTTGGGCACCTTTGAGTTGTTCGAACAGCTCATTGATGTTGGGAAGTGGGTATTTGTTCTTGATGGTCTTCTTGTTCACTGGACGGTAATCATCACAAAGTCGGTCCATTCCATCCTTCTTCTTCACAAAAAGAACACCACAACCCCATGAAGAAGAACTAGGCCAGATGAGACCCATTTTCTCTTGCATATCGAGTTGCTTCTTCAGCTCCTTCAACTCTTCAGGTCCGAGCTTGTAAGGACGTTTGCACACAGGTTCCGTGCCAGGCTCAAGATCAATAACGAATTCAACTGGCCGGTGCGGAGGCATTCCTGGAAGCTCTTCTAGAAAGACGTCTTGATATTCGCAAATGACTGGAATTTGAGAGATGGCATCCAATTCACCCTTCTCATTGAGAGAAAAAAGACGAATAGTATCATCACGAGCGGCAAAGACAATTACATCCTCAGACGAATGAGTCAATTGAATCTTCCTGGCTGCACAATCAAGCTGAGCATTGTGCTTAGAAAGCCAATCCATTCCGAGAATAAGATCAATATCCGAGTTACCAAGAACCACCGGAAAAGAGAGAAACTTGTAATCACCCAATGTGATAGAGATATCGGGAGCAACCAAACTAGAAGTCAAAAGCTTGCCGGGAGAAACAACTTGCATGACTTTGGGCATAATCTCGGTATCAACATTGTGCTGCGATGCAAAAGGGCATGACAAAAAGGAATGCGATGCACCAGTGTCAAAAAGAACTTTTGCAGGAACATCATTAACAGGAAGGTTACCCATGATCACATCTGACGAGTCCTCTGCCTGAGCTACATTCATCAAGTTGACCTTGGCGTGCTTGGGGTTATGGTTGACCACAGCTGTACTTGTCGATCTGACATGAGGAGGAGGAGGAAGACGCCTCTGGTTGAGACACTTGTTGGCATAGTGACCCTTCTGTTGGCACTTGTTGCACGTGACCTCTGAAAGCGGACGGTGATACAAAGCACTCGATCTTGGAGCTTGAGACGAAGTCTTGTTCTGAAAGCCAGGGTTGGGTGGGTGGGAAGAACCACTTCCACCTTTACTCTTCTGCTGATACGGCTGACGGAACGGAGGAGGAGGAAGCCAAAACTTCTGCTGCTTGGCCACTTGAGTAGAGGAAGAAGGAGTAACATCTCTGACTCGCTTCTTGGAAGCATCACACCTCAACTGAGCAGCCTCTTGCTTCAGTGCCATGTTGTAGAACTCATCGTACCTCAAGGGCTCAAAGAGAACAAGAGCTAGCTGAATTTCTTCCCTGAGACCACCCCTGAACTGCTATATCATGATCTTCTCATCAGGGACGTCCTTCTTGGCAAAGCGGGCGAGCTTCTGAAACAACTTGTTGTAGTCATAGACAGACAAAGAGCCTTGCTTCAGATTGCGGAATTCCTCATGCTTGCTTTCAACCACGCACTGCGGAATATGATGAGCTCGGAAATCTCGACGGAAATCATCCCAAGTGATAACACGTCCACCTCTGGAGTCCTTGTACTGCTGGAACCATTTTGCAGCTTGATCTTTGAGTTGGAAGGAAGCGAACTTGACAAAGTCCTCAGGCCTGACGTTACTGCACTCGAAATGCTTGCACAGATCCACAAGCCAATCGTCAGCATCGGTTGCCTCAACACAATTGCTGAAAGTCTTTGGCCCGTTAGCAAGGAACTGGTTGAGTGTAGCAAAGTGAATCTGATTGCTGCCTTGATTCGCTTGACTGCCTTGATTGCGCTCTTGAAGAATTTGCATGATCAACTGTGTGTTTGCATTGGTTGCGGCCATCACAGCTTGCCATGCCTCCGGAGGAGGTGGAGGTGGTGGCGGATCAGGATTCAGAGTCGTGCGTGTTGGAGGAGCCATCCTGAAGAGGTTGACCACCATAAGCACATTGACAGATAAATATTGAAGCTAAATCCAACGGAATGAAAATTGCAACATATAGTCTTCACATCCGAACAAAATGAACGAATGCATTCCTCTTGAAATGGTCACATATCCATAAATTGGGAAGCCACGTAGAATTAAGGTAGAGAAATAAATCAACAAGGTACGGATCAAGAACGAATAATCGGTAAGAAATCCCAATCTCAAACCAATATCCATGGAAGAAAAACTAGAGCTACTAGAATTCCCACCTATGAAACTCCCGAACCTTTCCGGTTATGCAATCAGGTGTTGGGGATACAGGGGAAGCATAATATCTCACCCAAACTAGCAAATCCTACATCCAGCTGTATCCATCCTTCAACACATAACCAAGAAACCTTCGGAAACAATCTACCTCAACCTTCGAAAAGCATCCTTTATACAAGTTATGGCGATACTCCCGAACTCCCGCCCCAGTACTGGGTGGCGTCGAGGTTATCTCACCAACGAACTGCATAAAAGAGATTTTCGATGTCGGCGTACTAAACTCAGGTATTCCAGAACTGCAACGATAAAATTATGATGACAACACCTCAGAGCTCAACTCCCCGGGACACTTCCACTAAACCCCTGACAGGAGGCACCAAGTCAATGTTCTCATCATAAAACCATCGGAACGATTCCAAGATACCCGCGTGATCCTAATTTTTTGTAGTGAAATTTGAGAAGAGAAGAGTCAAAACTCTACGTCAGGATGCCTTACCAGAGCGATGAGGAGATTGGGAAGTAAAAAGAATTCCTAAACTCTCCGATATATAATTCCTAAAAGACTCAAAACATTTTTTCTAGACACAACTCGGCCGCTAAAAACGATCAAGCAATGGGGCTCCTAAGGTCGGGGAAGGCTCTGATACCAACTTGTAACACCCTCAATGCAACTATAGCTCCCACGTGTCGAGGCACGACTTAGAGACATAATCGCATTGAAGGCATATGTCGCAAGTTAGGCAATCTTCACAACATCCCATGTAATATGATAATAAAAGGGGAGATAACATAGTTGGCTTACACTCGCCACGTCAATCAAGTACATAAATAACATTACATCATCCAAACACTCATGGCCCGACTACGGCGCCAAAATAAAAGAGAACCCAACATGCGACACGGTCCCGTTCACCCCCAACTGGGCACCACTACTGATCACCGGAAAAGGAAACATAGTATCGTTGAGAGTCTTCGTCGAACTCCCACTTGAGCTCATACGCGTCTCCTGGAGCGGAATCATCAGGCCCTGCATCTGGTGTAGTAGTAATCTGTGAGCCACAGGGACTCAGCAATCTCGCACCCTCGCGATCAAGACTATTTAAGCTTATAGGTATGGCAAGGTAAAAATATGAGTGGAGCTGCAGCAAGCGACTAGCAAGTATGGTGGCTAACTTATGCGCAAAAGAGAGCGAGAAGAGGAGGCAAAGCACGAGCGAGAAGCTAGAGAACAACCTGCGTAAACATTACTCCAACACCGTGTCCACTTCCCGGACTCCGCCGAGAAGAGGCCATCACGGTAACACACTAAGTTGATTCATTTTAATTTAATTAAGGTTCAAGTTATCTACAACCGGACATTAACAAATTCCCATCTGCCCATAACCGCGGGCACGGCTTTCGAAAGTTCAATCCCTGTAGGGGAGTCCCAACTTAGCCCATGACAATCTCTCACGGTCAACGAAGGAATAGACCTCCTCCCAAGACGTTCCAATCAGACTCGGTATCTTGGTTACTCAAGACACTTCGACAGGTTAAAACAAGACCAGCAACACTGCCCGAATGTGCCGACAAATCCCGATAGGAGCTGCACATATCTCTTTCTCAGGGCACACTCAGAGGAGACATCCTACGAGTAAAACCAACCTTCAAGTTGCCCCGAGGTGGCCCCGCAGTCTACTCGGTCGGACCAACACTCAGAGGAGCACTGGCCCGGGTGGGGGGGGGGGTTAAAATAAGATGACCCTTGAGTCTGCAGAACCCAAGGGAAAGAAAAGGCTAGGTGGCAAATGGTAAGACCAAAGTTGGGCATTGCTGGAAAAGCTTTAATCAAGGCGAACTATCAAGGGGTTCCCATTATAACCCAACCGCGTAAGGAACGCAAAATCCAGGAACATAACACCGATATGACGGAAACTAGGGCGGCAAGAGTGGAACAAAACACTAGGCGAGAGGCCGAGCCTTCCACCCTTTACCAAGTATATAGATGCCTTAAGATAACATAGCAATATAGTGATATCCCAACAAGTAAATAAATGATGTTCCAACAAGGAACGGCCTCCAATCTTCACCTGCAATTAGCAACGCTATAAGAGGGGCTGAGCAAAGCGGTAACATAGTCAATCAACGGTTTGCTAGGACAATGGTGGGTTAGAGGTTTGACATGGAAATTTGGGAGGCTTGCAAGCAAGTGGTAGGCATCGTAGCAATGGCATAGCAAAAGAGCGAGCAAACTAGCATAGCAAAGATAGTAGTGATTTCGAGGGTATGATCATCTTGCCTGCACAGTTGTCAGAGTTGACTGGATCCTCAAAAGCAAACTCAATGGGCTCCTCGTTAGTGAACTCGTCTCCCGGCTCTACCCAAACAAGACAAACAAGCAACAAGGATACAATCAACCACGTGCAAACTCAAACAACACGATGCAAAGATGATATGCTATGCGGGATGCAAAATGCAAGATATGACAGGAAATGCATGAACCTGGCCTCAACTTGGAATTCCAAGGGTGCCACTGGAAAGATGAGATGAAATCGCTTGAAAACAATATAAAGAACGCCGGAATCGGAGTTACGGTTTGGAAATGGCAAGCGATTCAAAAATGACACCGGTCTGCGATTTACAGCAAGTAGGCATCTAAATGCAATGAGATGAACATGCTACAGCACCCAAACAAGACAACAAAATACATGGCAGGGATGCATACAAGATGCTTAACAAAAGTCTGGCACTGAGCTACAGCCAAATCATCCATTAGGAGGTTCAAACAAGCATGGCAAAAACGCAAATGGTAAAACAGATCTCAGACTTGGTGAAATTAACACTTGTCTGGAATTTCAGATCATATAGCCCTCTTCGGAGCAACAAAACAACATGCTACAGGACCTGAACATGACAAGGAAAGACATGGCATGGAGCTACTCAACAAGCTTAACAAAAGTCCCTTAGTGACCTTGAGCCAAAAGGGATCACAAAATATACTAACAAGCACACGAACATAGCAAAAACATAATCAGTTTTCAGACTTAGTGAAAACTGGGACATGCTGAAACATAACTCACGAAGACATGTTTACGAGCTCGATGCACTCACCACGGTGCAAGTCATGACAAGACAAGCATGCATCCCTTAAGAAGGCATAAAATTCAAGCTAGACATGGCAAGAACAATGGCATAGCATGCATGGATCAACTACAATAACATCGGCAAAATCGCAAACAAGTTGACGATCTGCCCAGATTCGCAACGAAGCAAAAGTAGAGCTCGATTGACTCAAGCTAGGGTGCTCCATAATTGCAAACAAAGACATGCATGGATAGATCACTACAAGGTTAACAAAACTCCCTTACTGATCATCCTCAAAAGAGGCACAGTTCACTAGGAAACAACATGAACATATGGCATCGTGAGATAAACAATCCCAGGACTTGGTGAAATCACCAAGTCCCTGAAAACAGAATTAGCAAGTGCACCACTTTGCAAGCTTGCACAAGTCACCACACACATCCTAAAAATATATGGGTTGCACCTCTGGAAAGATGACAAAACCCTTAACAAAACATATGAAGAACTCACGGGCATATCATGCACACAATAATCATGGCAAAAATGACAAAAGTGCTAAACGGAGTAACAGATCTGACAATTAACTCAAGTAGCCCTCTTCTAACAGCATTTAGGGCATCAAGATGAGCTCAAATGATTATGCAATGGAATGAAATGATGTACTCTCTGAGTTGAACATTTTGATATGCTATATGCATGAATCGGAGCTACAGATGCAAAGTTACGGATCCGCAAACATGGGCATATGGATCAAGAATTTCGGGACTTGGTGAAAAAAACGACCTAGGGTTAGGATTTCAGATCTGAGATCCGGGCACGGAATCCGAAGTTCGCCGGGGATCCCACCGGAGCTCGTCGCCGGAGTAGGAGGGACGAGCCAGTGGAGCTCGTCGGGGGCGGCGGCGTGGCGGCGCGCGGCCGGCCGACGGAGTGGCGGCGAGCGGCTCAGGCGGCGGC
>NC_041384.1:195096050-195110150 GCF_002162155.2 Triticum dicoccoides | reverse complement strand
GGTGCGGGAGGAGGGAGGATGCGGCGAGCCGGGCGGCTAGGCCCGGAGGGCCGGCGATGGGCCTCAGCGGGCCGGCTGGGGCGGCGAAGTGGGCGCAGGCGGCGGCGAGTGGCACGGCACCACATGGCAGCTGCGGGGCTGGGTGGACGTGTCCGGCGGCGGCAGATCTGAGATTTTAGGGTTTTGGGGGAGGAGACCCGGGATTTGGAATGGGGGAGTCTATTTATAGGCATAGAGGGAGCTAGGAGTGTCCAAATGAGGTGCGGTTTTCGGCCACGCGATCGTGATCGAATGCTCTAGGACATGGAGCAGAGTTAGGTGGGTTTTGGGCTAAATTGGAGGGGTGTTGGGCTGCAACACACACGAGGCCTTTTTGGTCCCTCGGTTAACCGTTGGAGTATCAAACGAAGTCCAAATGATACGAAACTTGACAGGCGGTCTACTGGTAGTAAACCAAGGCCGCTTGGCAAGTCTCGGTCCAATCCGGAAATGTTTAATCCCCACACACGAAAGAAAGCTAGAAATGACCACCAGAGGAGAACGAAGCGCCGGAATGCAAAACGGACAACGGGAAAAATGCTCGAATGCATGAGACGAACACGTATGCAAATGCAATGCACATGATGACATGATATGAGATGCATGACAAAGACAACAACACACGGAGACAAAGACCCGAACCCGAGGAAAATAAATATAACCTAACGCCGGAAACGGCAAGAGTTGGAGTACAAATTGGGAAAGTTACATCCGGGGTGTTACATCCATGTCCGGCAAAGCATCAGGACACTCCTCCTCCAAGTCTGGCACAGCTTTAGGCCACTCCTCCTCCAAGTCCGGCACAGCTTCAGGCCACTCCTCCTCCAACTCAGCCACGTCAGCCGTCTTCGCCGCATCAGCAATCACGGAAGAGAGCCACCTCAGCTATGGTGCGTAGTGGTACAAGTCGAGGTAGTACTGGAGGTACAGGCGGAGGCAAGCGATTTCAATATGGTCCAAGCCTTGCACCTCTTCCGCAGAGGCCTTACGACAAGTCCAAGGAGGAAAACGTAGCCATATCGAAGGCCGAGGTGGAAGCGCATTTTGCACCGACACCGCCACCACCACCAAGGGAGAAAGTGCCTGTGGAAAAGATTGACCACTTCATTCGTATGGCTAGAGCACCAGCTCCCAAGCCTGTTGACACAGACTATGAGCGCCACATCAAGAAGTTAAATCGAGCACGTCTACAGAAAGAGGCGAGCTCGAGCTCGAGCAAATCAGCTGGCAAAAGGAGCAGCAAAACCGTTCCCCAGCTGGGAGAACAGGCGGCACAATCAATCCCCCCGCTTGTTGTGCCAACAACACATTAGAGTAGGCGCGCCCAATATTATTGTGGGCAAACCGTTAACGTTCCCAGGGTGGGCGATGTGGTAATAACCGAGGAGCATATTGCGCAGGCTGAATCGATTGGGATCACTGTTGGACAACTCCTCGATACCGAGCCCATGTCTCCGACTAGAGAGGAGGAAATAAAACGGAAATATGCCCGGGGCCAACCTTTGGTCGAGCCAGAGGAGTTTAATAAGCTCCCAACGAGAATGTATGAATTGCATCAATGGTACATGGACATTACCAAGATTTCCAATCGAGAGTCCCTCATGGTGAATGTCAACAAGGAGCATTACTACCATGAGAAAGCTGTGACCGTTGAGTATTCAGAACTATTTCAGCTATACAATAAAGACGCACTCGACAAATCAATCATCAGTTGCTATTGTCTGTAAGTGATTTCTTTCTGTAATTTAAGTCTCAAGCTAGCTGTAGTGATCATTTTGATCAATCATTACCTGTAATTATCCTCACTATATTCTTTTCTGTGGTATTATGCAGGATGAAGATTTATGAAATGAAAAAAGGTGGACGCTATGGCATTGGGTTCGTTGACCCAAATACCATTAATGAATACACATGGAAAATAGATCCATACACGCAAAAAGTGTAGAGGAAAGCATGCTACAGTTCTTCAAGGAACTCAAATACAATGAAGATATACCACTTCCTTACAACTTCCAGTGAGTCACACTGTCTTGTACTACAAATTCTGTTTTTCCCTACTAGCTAGCTACATGTTTTTGCTTACATATGCCCGCTTAATTAAGAAATGCAAACGTGTGTGCATGCAGATTTCACTGGATCTTGTTAATCATTAAAGTTGATGAAGGAACAGTTGAAGTACTAGACTCACTACTTAAGAAAGCAAGTGACTACACCATCGTGAAGGGGATAGTCAACAGGTAATTTCAATCATTATTAACTATATCTCGGCCTATTTAATTAGTTCGTCATTTCCTGATAACAACTATTTAATAACCCATTTATTGATTTTCTTTGTCGGCGGACAGGGCTTGGGCAAAGTTCATTAGGGCCACTCCAGGCCCATGGAAACAAAATCTAAAATGGTATCGACCCAAGGTAAGTAATTAAGTAGTACTAGCTAGCTTCCATCTCTTTAATTATCATGCTTGATTAATTATTATCTGATCAAATTCCATTCTCGTAAAGGCCCTGAAGTAGGCGCCGGGGAATGATCTATGTGCATACTACGTTTGCGAGAATATTCGCATGATGGTGTCCGCAAATCTCAAAGACAGGAGTGGGTACGATATCGATTGTTAGAACACTATTCACAATTTTTACACCATTATCGATATCTAGTCACACAACTAATACACATGCATATTGATCTCCTTCTTAACAGTTCAAAGAGGTGCGGGACAAGCTCCTTGCACAGGACTGCATAGAAGCAATTCAAGAGGAAATAGTGGGATTTTTGCTCGACCAGGTCATAGATCCCAAAGGAGAATACTATTACCCGCTACCGCCCCCATGAACCACTTCCAATTGTTATCGTGCTCTGAACGCACCAATTAGCTAGGCTAATGCCACTGGCTCCGAAGGCACCAATTAGGAGAAATTGTATATATATTCATGTGTGTATATATGTGTGAATTAATTAATGGTGGTTGTGAGACATTCGATGATATATATATATATATATATATATATATTATGATCGGTTCTACTAGAAATTCTATTTATATATATGCATAACATGTACAATATATAGTATCGTAAAATACCAGAAAATGAAAAATAATTAAATGGAAAACACAAAATTAAATGAAAAAGAAATCATAAACCCAAAACTTCCCCAATCTTTTAATACCGGTTGGTGACACAAACCGGTACTAAAGGGATCCCTGCCCCCGAAGCTGGCTAGTGCCACGTGGTTTCCCTTTAGCATCGGTTCGTGCTGAACCGGTACTAAAGGGGGGGGGCTTCAGTGCCTACACTTTAGTGCCGGTTACGAAACCGACACTAAAGGGCCTTACGAACCGGTGCTATTGCCCGGTTCTGCACTAGTGCATGTTATTTTGAGAATACATAATGTCACGCCCTCGATGCGGCTATATCTCCTATGTGTCGAAGCACGACTTAGAGGCATAACCGCATTGAAAGCAATGTCGCAAGTAAGGTAATCTTCACAACAACCCATGTAAATAGATAATAGGGGAAAAGGGTACATAGTTGGCTTACACTCGCCACGTCACACAAATACACGAATAACATTACAATCATCCAATACACTCATGGTCCGACTACAGTACCAAAATAAAAGATCAACCCCAACATGCGACACGGTCCCCGATCGCCCCAACTTGGCACCACGACTGATCATCTGGGAAAGACACATAGTAACGGCGAGAGTCTTCATCGAACTCCCACTTGAGCTCAAGCGCATCATCTGGAATGGTATCGTCGGTCCCTGCATCTAGTTTGGAAGGAATTCGTGAGTCATGGGGACTCAGCAATCTCGCACCCTCGCGATCAAGACTATTTAAGCTTATAGGTGAGGCAAGGTAATATGTGGAGCTGCAGCAAGCGACTAGCATATATGGTGGCTAACCTATTCGCAAAAGAGAGCGAGAAGAGAAAGCAAAGCACAAACGAAGAACTATGATCAAGAAGTGATCCTAGAACAACCTAGGTCAAACATTACTCCAACACCGTGTTCACTTCACGGACTCCGCCGAGAAGAGACCATCACGGTTACACACGTGGTTGATTCATTTTAATTAAGTTAAGTTTCAAGTTATCTACAACCGGACATTAACAAATTCCCATCTGCCCATAACCGCGGGCATGGCTTTCGAAAGTTCAAATCCCTGCAGGGGAGTCCCAACTTAGCCCATCACAAGCTCTCACGGTCAACGAAGGATATTCCTTCTCCTGAGACATTCCGATCAGACTCGGTATCCCGGTTCTACAAGACAACCTCGACAATGGTAAAACAAGTCCAGCAACACCGCCCGAATGTGCCGACAAATCCCGATAGGAGCTGCACATATATCGTTCTCAGGGCACACTCAGATGAGCCAGACGTCGGGTAGGCCAGCCTAGAGTTGCCCCTGTTAGCCCCGGACATCGCTCAGTTGGACCAACACTTAGAGAAGCACTGGCCCGGGGGGGGGGGGAGGGGGTTTAAAATAAAGATGACCCTTGAGTCCGCGAAACCCAAGGGAAAAAGGCTAGGTGGCAAATGGTAAAACCAATGTTGGGCATTGCTGGAAGAGTTTTATTCAAGGCGAACTATCAAGGGGTTCCCATTATAACCCAACCGCGTAAGGAACGCAAAATCCGGGAACATAACACCGATATGACATAAACTAGGGCGGCAAGAGTGGAATAAAACACTAGGCAAAAGGCCGAGCCTTCCACCCTTTACCAAGTATATAGGTGTATTAAGATAACAAGATAATATAGTGATATCCCAACAATAAACAATGTTCCAACAAGGAACGATCTCCAATCTTCACCTGCAACTAGCAACGCTATAAGAGGGGCTGAGCAAAGCGGTACCATAGCCAATCAACGGTTTGCTAGGACATGGTGGGTTAGAGGTTTTACATGGCAATTTGGAGGCATGATAAGCAAATGGTAGGTATCGTAGCATAGGCATAGCAAAAGAGCGAGCATCTAGCAAGCAAAGATAGAAGTGATTTCGAGGGTATGATCATCTTGCCTGCAAAGTTGTCAGAGTTGACTGGATCCTCGTAAGCAAACTCAACGGGCTCCTCGTTAGCGAACTCGTCTCCCGGCTCTACCCAAACAAGACAAACAAGAAAAAGGAACACAATCAACCACGTGCAATGCTCGAACAACATGAGGCAAACATGGTATGCTATGCGGGATGCGATATGTGATGCATATGCAAGATTTGACGAGGAATGATTGAACCTGGCCTCAACATGGAAATCCAAGAGTGCCACTGGAAAGGTGATGTGATTTCGAATGAAATCGATATAAAGATCACCGGAATCGGATGCACGGTTTGGAAATGGCAAGCAAAACAAATATGGCACCGGTCTGCGATAACCAGCAAGTAGCCATCTAAAAGCATCAAGATAATTATGCTACAGCACTCAAACATGACAAAAAAATACATGGAAGGGATCCACTCATGATGCTTGACAAAAGATGAACACTGAGCTACGGCCAATTCATCCATTAACAGGTTCAAACAAGCATGGCAAAAGTGCAAATGATAACAGGTTTTAGACTTAGTGAAATTAACACAAGTCTAGAATTTTAACAGCAGGTAGCACACTTTGGAGCATGAAAACTATATGCTAAACTAACTTTACATGGCAAAGAAAGGCATGGAATGAAGCTACTAAAAGCACTTAACAAAAGGCCCTTAGTGACCTTGAGCCAAAAGGGATCAGAAAATACAACTGCAAGCATGTGAACATGGCAAAAACATAAACAGTCTCACACTTGGTGAAAAACTGGAGCATGCAAATCGGTTAGCGAGTAGGCATGTTCACGAGCTCGATGCACTCACTACAGAGCATGACATGACAAACTAAGCATACACCCATCAATAATACATATCATAGAAGCTAGACATGGCAAGAACAACAACATAGCATGCACGGATCACTAGCAACATCCTCGGCAAAATCGCTAACAAGACAACAATCTGCCAGGATTCACGAATTAGCAAAAGTAGGGCTCGATTGACTCAAGCTAGGGTGCTCCATAATTGCAAACAAAGGCATGGATGGATAGAGCACCACAATTTTAACAAATCATCCTTACTAATAATCCTCAAAAGAGGCACGGATCACTAGGAAACAACATGAACATATGGCATATTGATAAAAATCAGATCAAGGACTTAGTGAAATTCTGACTCCTTGAAATCAGCATTATCGATTGCACTACTTTGCAAGCTTGTGCTAGTCACCACACATATCACAAAAATACATGGTAAGCACCTCTGTAAAGATGGCATCGCATATAACAAAACTCATGTAGAGCTCAGGAGCATATCATGCACACAATAATCATGGCAAAAATGACATATCTATTTGATGAAACAGATCTGACAATTATATCACATAGCCCTCTTCCCACAGCATTTCGGGCATCAAGATGAGCTCAAATGTAAATGATGCAATGAGATAAAATGATGTACTCTCTGAGATGAACATTGTGATATGCTACATGCCCAAAACGGAGCCACAGACGCAAAGCTACGACATGATGAAGTTGCCTAAAAAATACTGAAAAACTGGGGACTTAGAGAAACGAAAGTCAACCTAGGGTTTCCTCTCAGATCTGGATCGGGGCGGCATGTTTCCCGAGGATCGCCGGAGGAAGCACTGTTCACCGGAGGGGCTCGGGTCGCCGGACTTGGAGGTTTCCGAGGGGAGGAGAGGCCGGGGCGGCGCCGGTGTTGAGCGGGAGCTCCGGGCGGCGAGGTCTGCGCGGCGGGGCGGCGACCGAGGCGGAGGAGCGGGGTGGTGCGGCAGAGTCCGGCGATGGCCGGAGTGCAGGGTCGCGGCGAAGCGCGGCGCCGGCGCGGAAGAGGAAGAGCGGTGCGGGCGGCACGACAGAACGGGCCGCAGGGGGCTTCCCGCGGGCCTTGACGGGCCTCGGGCGGCGCGGCGAACTGGGGACCCGCCCGGGACACGTGGCGCGCCCTTGTTCATCGCGGGCGGCAGCGGCGACTTGTCCGGCCGGCACAGACGTGTCCGGCGCAGCGCGGTGGAAGAGGAGCTAGGTTAGGGTTGTTTTGGATCCGGAATTTTTGAGGGAGATGCTATTTTATAGGTAGAGGAAGCTAGGAAGCTCCAAATGGAGTGCGGTTTTCGGCCACGCGATCGTGATCGAACGCTCTAGGTGATGGAAGGGTCTTAGGTGGGTTTTGGGCCAGTTTGGAGAGGTGTTGGGCTGCGACACACAGGAGGCCTTCTCGGTCCCTCGGTTAACCATTGGAGTATCAAACGAAGTCCAAATGGTACGAAACTTGACAGGCGGTCTACCGGTAGTAAACCAAGGACGCATGGCAAGTCTCGGTCCAATCCAGAAATGTTTAACCCCCACACACGAAAAGAGGTAGAAAGGGGCACCGGAGGAGATAGGAGCGCCGGAATGCAAAACAGACAACGGGGAAAATGCTCGGATGCATGAGACGAACATGTATGCAAATGCAATGCACCTGATGACATGATAAGAGATGCATGACAAAAGCAACAACACACGGAGACAAAAACCCGAACCCGAGGAAAATAAAATAACTTAGCGTCGGAAATGGCAAGAGTTGGAGTACATATAAGGTAAATTACATCCGGGGTGTTACAACACTCCCCCACTACGAAAGGATCTCGTCCCGAGATGTAGGACTGGAAAAACGCCACGTACTCAGAACGGAGGTGATCCTCGCGTTCCCAGGTGGCTTCACGGTCGGAATGGTGTGACCACTTGACTGAGGAATTTGATTGACTTATTGCGAGTCTTGCGTTCAGTCTCTTCAAGAATAGCAACTGGGTTCTCATGATAAGAGAGGTCTTCTTGGAGATCAATGTCTTCAAAGTTGACGGTGCGGTCAGGGGTCTTGAAGCACTTGCGGAGCTGAGAGACATGGAACACATCGTGCACATTTGCAAAGTTGGAAGGAAGCTCGAGTTGATAGGTGAGATCATCTCTCTTGCTGACGATCTTGAAAGGACCCACGTATCTAGGGGCAAGCTTCCCTTTGATACCGAAGCGACGAGTACCTTTTATTGGAGAGACGCGGAGGTAAACATGGTCTCTGATCTCGAAAGCCAAATCACGATGCTTACTATCATAGTAATTCTTCTGGCGCGATTGCGCTGCTTTGAGATTATCACGAATGACTTTGCACATTTCCTCTGCCTCTGTGATCAAGTCATTTCCAAGAAGTTGACGTTCACCGGTCTCTGACTAGTTAAGAGGAGTACAACACTTCCTGCCGTAGAGAATTTCAAATGGGGCCTTGCCCGAACTTGCTTGAAAACTGTTGTTGCAGGAGAATTCGGCATATGGAATACAATCTTCCCACTTCATACCGAAGGAGATAACGCAAGCCCTGAGCATATCTTCAAGAATCTGATTGACACGCTCGACTTGACCGCTAGTTTGAGGATGAAAAGCTATGCTGAAGTGGATGTTGGTGCCCATGGCCTTCTGAAAAGAATCCCAAAACTTGGAGGTAAAGATGCTGCCACGGTCTGAAGAGATCGACTGTGGAATGCCGTGCAGAGAGACAATCCGAGAGGTATAAAGCTCTGCCAATTGAGCTGATGTGATAGACTCTTTGATAGGCAGGAAATGTGCCACTTTAGTGAGTTTGTCGATGACAACGAATATAGCATCATTGCCACGCTTGGACTTTGGAAACCCAGTCACGAAGTCCATCTCAATGTGGTCAAATTTCCATTCTGGAATGGCAAGAGGTTGGAGGAGACCAGCTGGTCGTTGGTGTTCTGCCTTCACTCTTCTGCAGACATCACATTCATTCACGAACTGAGCAATCTCGCGCTTCATTCAAGTCCACCAATAAGCCTGCTTGAGGTCCTGGTACATCTTCGTACTCCCAGGGTGGATAGAGAGGAGTGAATTGTGAGACTCATTCATAATGTCTTTACGAAGGTCACCTTTAGGCACAACAATGCGATCCTCGAAGAAGAGAGTATCCTTGTCATCAAGGCAATAGCACTTGTACTTGGGTTGACTCTTGGCAATCCCAATCTTCACCTTCTTCACCATAGCTTCAACAAGTTGAGCCTCGCGAATCTGATCTTCCAAAGTAGGAGAGACTTGAAGGTTGGCGAGGAAACCTTGAGGAACAACTTGCAGATTGAGTTTGCGGAAAGCTTCACAAAGCTCGGGTTGGTAAGGCTTGAGAATCAGACTGTTGCAGTAAGCCTTCCTTCTCAATGCGTCAACAATCACATTGGCCTTGCCTAGAGTATATTCGATGCTTGGATTATACTCTTGAATCATTTCGACCCAACGAGTCTGTCTGAGGTTGAGATTAGGCTGAGTGAAGATGTACTTGAGACTCTTGTGGTCAGTGAAGATGTCCACTTTTCTCCCCAATAAGAGATGTCTCCAAGTCAAAAGAGCATGCACAACTGCCGCCAACTCGAGGTCATGAGTGGGGTAGTTCTTCTCGTTGGGCTTCAACTGGCGAGAGGTATAAGCCACAACTTTCTTCTCTTGCATCAACACTTCACCAAGACCTTGAAGAGAGGCATCGCAGAAGACCTTGAACGGTTTGGATTCATCAGGAGGAGTAAGAACTGGAGCAGTGATCAATTTCTCTTTCAAAGTGTTGAAATCGATGTCACATTCCAGAGACCAAACATACTTGACGTGCTTCTGGAGAAGGTTTGAAAGAGGCTTCGCGATCTTTGAAAAGTTCTCAATGAACCTTCGACGGTAGCTTGCGAGACCAAGGAAGCTGCGGAGTTGCTTCACATTCTGAGGTGGTTCCCAATTCACAATTGCAGACACCTTCTCAGGATTCACCACTATGCCCTTGGCAGAGATGATATCTCCAAGATAGAGAACCTCATTGAGCCAAAACTCGCACTTTGAGAACTTGGCGTAGAACTGCTGTTCTCTGAGCTTATCGAGCACCAAACGCAAGTGCTTGGCATGATCTTCCTTGTTCTTCGAAAAGACCCGAATGTCATCGAGGTAGACCAAGACAAAGTCATTTGTGTAGGCGTTGAAGATGAAGTTCATCATGCGAGAGAAAGTCGGAGGAGCGTTGACGAGGCCAAAAGACATGATAGTGTATTCATATGAACCATAGCTTGTTTTGAAAGCCGTCTTGCTCACAGATTTGAATCTGGTGATAGCCCATACGGAGATCAAGCTTGGAGAATACTTGAGCACCTTTGAGTTGTTCAAACAGCTCGTTGATGTTGGGAAGTGGGTACTTGTTCTTGATAGTCTTCTTGTTCAATGGACAGTAGTCAACACAAAGTCGGTCCGTTCCATCCTTCTTCTTCACGAAAAGAACTCCACAACCCCACGGAGAAGAACTAGGTCAGATGAGACCCATTCGCTCTTGAATATCGAGTTGCTTCTTCAGCTCCTTCAACTCTTCAGGTCCGAGCTTGTAAGGACGTTTGCAAACAGGTTCCGTGCCATGCTCAAGATCGATGATGAATTCAACTGGCCGGTGCGGAGGCATTGCTGGAAGTTCTTCTGGAAAGACATCTTGATATTCGCAAATGACTGGAATTTGAGAGATGGCATCCAGTTCACCCTTCTCATTGAGAGAAAACAGACGGATGGTATCATCACGAGCGGCAAAGACAATTACATCCTCAGACGAATGAGTCAATTGAATCTGCCTGGCTGCACAATCAAGCTGAGCCTTGTGCTTAGAAAGCCAATCCATTCCGAGAATAAGATCAATATCCGAGTTACCAAGGACCACTTGAGAGGATAGAAACCTGTAGTCGCCCAACGTGATAGTAACATCCGGGGCCATAGCGCTTGCATTCATGAATTTACCCAGAGAAACAACGGATAACTGTCTAGGCAATTCTTGTAAAGGCAACTCATGCTTAGAAACAAATGGTCTCGTGATGAAACAATGCGATGCACCAGTGTCAAAAAGAACTTTTGCGGGAATATCGTTAACAGGAAGGTTACCCATGATGACATCTGACGAGTCCTCTGCCTGAGCTGCATTCATCAAGTTGACCTTAGCAGACTTGGGGTTATGCTTGACCACAGCTGTACTTGCCGATCTCACAGGAGGAGGAGGGAGACACCTCTGATTGAAGCATTTTCTGGCATAGTGACCCTTCTGTTGGCACTTGTTGCACGTGACCTCTGAAAGCGGACGGTGATACGGAGCATTCGATCTTGGAGCTTGAGACGAAGTCTTGTTCTGAAAGCCAGGGTTGGGTGGGTGGGAAGATCCACTACCACCTTTGCTCTTCTGCTGATAAGGATGACAGAATGGAGGAGGAGGAAGCCAATACTTCTGCTGCTTAGCCACTTGAGTTGAGGAAGAAGGAGTAGCATCTCTGACTCGCTTCTTGGAAACATCGCACTTCAGCTGACCAGTCTCTTGCTTCATTGCTATGTTGTAAAACTCATCGTACCTCTTGGGCTCAAAGAGGACAAGAGCTAGCTGGATTTCTTCTCTGAGACCACCCCTGAACTGATATATCATGCTCTTCTCGTCAGGGACGTCCTGCTTAGCAAAACAGGTGAGCTTCTGAAACATCTTGTTGTACTCGTAGACAGACATAGAGCCTTGCTTCAGGTTGTGGATTTCCTCACGCTTGCTTTCAACCATGCTCTGAGGAATATGATGAGCTTTGAAGTCTTAACGGAATTCATCCCAGGTAATCACACGGCCACCTCTGGAATCTTTGTACTGCTGAAACCATTCTATAGCTTGGTCTTTGAGTTGGAAGGAAGCGAACTTGACAAAGTCCTCAGGCCTGACGTTACTGCACTCGAAATGCTTGCATATGTCCACGAGCCAATCATCAGCGTCTGTTGCCTCAAAACAATTGCTGAAGGTCTTTGGCTGGTTAGCAAGGAACTGGTTGAGTGTAGCAAAGTGATTCTGATTGTTGCCTTGGCCCTGTTTTCCTTGGTTGCACTCTTGAAGAAGTTGCATGATCAGCTGCGTGTTTGCATTGGTAGCGGCCATCACAGCTTGCCATGCCTCCGGAGGTGGAGGTGGTGGTGGCGGATCAGGATTCAGAGTCGTGCGTGTTGGAGGAGCCATCCTGAAGAGGTTGACATCCATTAGCACATTGACAGACAAATATTGAAGCTGAATCAAACGGGTTGAAATTGCAACATATAGTCTTCACATCCGAACAAAATGAACGAATGCATTCCAATTGAAATGGTCACATATCCATAAATTGAGAAGCCACTTAGAATTTAGGTAGAAGAATAAAACCAACAAGGTACGGAACAAGAACGAATACTCAGTAAGGATCACCCAATCTCAAGCCAAATATCCGTGGAATAAGAACTAGAGCTACAAGAATTCCCACCTATGAAACTCCCGAACATTTCCAGTTATGCAATCAGGTGTTGGGGATACAAGGGAAGCATAATATCTCACCCAAATCTAGCAAATCCTACATCCAGCTGTATCCATCCTTCAACACATAACCGAGAAAAACTTTGGAAATCGTCTACCTCAACCTTCAAGAAGCATCCGTTATACAAGTTATGGTAGTACTCCCGAACTCCCGCCCCAGTACTGGGTGGCGTCGAGGTTATCTCACCAACAACTGCAGAAAAGAGATTTTCGATGTCGGCGAACCTAAACTCAGGTATTCTAGAATTGCAACGATAAAATTGTGACGACAACACCTCGGAGCTCAACTCCCCGGGACACTGCCACAACCCCTAAATGACAGGAGGCACCTAGAACAATGTTCTCATCACAAATCGATCAGAACGATTCCAAGATACCCACATGATCCTAAATTTTTTTTAGTGAAATTTGAGAAGAGAAGAGTCAAAACTCTATGCTAGGATGCCTCACCAGAGCGATTAAGGGACTGGGGAGTAAAAATAATTCCTAACTCTTCGATATATAAAATTCCTAAATGACTCAAAACATTTTTCTAGACTCAACAACGCCGGCTATTCGATCAAGCAGGGGGGCTCCTAAGGTCGGGGAAGGCTCTGATTACCAACTTGTCACGCCCTCGATGCGGCTATATCTCCTACGTGTCAAAGCACGACTTAGAGGCATAACCGCATTGAAAGCAATGTCGCAAGTAAGGTAATCTTCACAACAACCCATGTAAATAGATAATAGGGGAAAAGGGTACATAGTTGGCTTACACTCGCCACGTCACACAAATACATGAATAACATTACAATCATCCAATACACTCATGGTCTGACTACGGTACCAAAATAAAGGATCAACCCCAACATGCGACACGGTCCCCGATCGCCCCAACTGGGCACCACTACTGATCATCTGGGAAAGACACATAGTAACGGCGAGAGTCTTCATCGAACTCCCACTTGAGCTCAAGCGCATCATCTGGAACGGTATCGTCGGTCCCTGCATCTGGTTTGGAAGGAATCTGTGAGTCATGGGGACTCAGCAATCTCGCACCCTCGCGATCAAGACTATTTAAGCTTATAGGTGAGGCAAGGTAATATGTGGAGCTGCAGCAAGCGACTAGCATATATGGTGGCTAACCTGTTCGCAAAAGAGAGCAAGAAGAGAAAGCAAAGCACGAACGAAGAACTATCATCAAGAAGTGATCCTAGAACAACCTACGTCAAACATTACTCCAACACCGTGTTCACTTCCCCGACTCCGCCGAGAAGAGACCATCACGGTTACACACGCGGTTGATTCATTTTAATTAAGTTAAGTTTCAAGTTATCTACAACCGTACATTAGCAAATTCCCATCTGCCCATAACCGCGGGCACGACTTTCAAAAGTTCAAATCCCTGCAGGGGAGTCCCAACTTAGCCCATCACAAGCTCTCACGGTCAATGAAGGATATTCCTTCTCCCGAGACATTCCGATCAGACTCGGTATCCCGGTTCTACAAGACAACCTCGACAATGGTAAAACAAGTCTAGCAACACCGCCATATGCCGACAAATCCCAATAGGAGCTGCACATATCTCGTTCTCAGGGCATACTCAGATGAGCGAGATGTCGGGTAGGCTAGCCCAGAGTTACCCCTGGTAGCCCCGGACATCGCTCAGTTGG
>NC_041384.1:195092375-195095839 GCF_002162155.2 Triticum dicoccoides | reverse complement strand
AGGTTAAAATAAAGATGACCCTTGAGTCCGCGAAACCCAAGGGAAAAAGGCCAGGTGGCAAATGGTAAAACCAATGTTGGGCATTGCTGGAAGAGTTTTATTCAAGGCGAATTATCAAGGGGTTCCCATTATAACCCAACCGCGTAAGGAACACAAAATCCGGGAACATAACACCGATATGACAGAAACTAGGGCGGCAAGAGTGGAACAAAACACTAGGGAAAAGGCCGAGCCTTACACCCTTTACAAAGTATATAGGTGCATTAAGATAACAAGATAATATAGTTATATCCCAACAATAAACAATGTTCCAACAAGGAACGATCTCCAATCTTCACCTGCAACTAGCAACGCTATAAGAGGGGCTGAGCAAAGCGGTAACATAGCCAATCAACGGTTTGCTAGGACATGGTGGGTTAGAGGTTTTACATGGTAATTTGGGAGGCATGATAAGCAAGTGGTAGGTATCCTAGCATAGGCATAGGAAAAGAGCGAGCATCTAGCAAGAAAAGATAGAAGTGATTTCGAGGGTATGATCATCTTGCCTGCAAAGTTGTCAGAGTTGACTTGATCCTCGTAAGCAAACTCAACGGGCTCCTCGTTAGCGAACTCGTCTCCCGGCTCTACCCAAACAAGACAAACAAGCAAAAGGAACACAATCAACCACGTGCAATGCTGAACAACATGAGGGAAACATGGTATGCTATGCGGGATGCGATATGTGATGCATATGCAAGATTTGATGAGCAATGATATCATTTGCACTTTTGCCATGCTTGTTTGAACCTGTTAATGGATGAATTGGCCGTAGCACATCAGTGAAAAGTGCCAATTCATCAATTTTAACATCAGGTAGCACACTTTGGAGCATGAAAACTATATGCTACACGAACTTTACATGGAAAAGCAAGGCATGTAATGAAGCTACTCA
This sequence comes from Triticum dicoccoides, assembly GCF_002162155.2. Taxonomy (NCBI): domain Eukaryota; kingdom Viridiplantae; phylum Streptophyta; class Magnoliopsida; order Poales; family Poaceae; genus Triticum; species Triticum dicoccoides. Next base: position 195,094,908 of record NC_041384.1, on the reverse strand, counting down.
AAGCACTTAACAAAAGTCCCTTATTTACCTTGATCCAAAAGGGATCAGAAAATACAATTGCAAGCATGTGAACATGGCAAAAACATAAACAAATCTCAGACTTAGTGAAAAACTGGAGCATGCAAATCGGTTAGCGAGTAGGCATGTTCACGAGCTCGATGCACTCACTATAGAGCATTTCATGAAAAACTAAGCATACACCCGTCCATAATACATATCATAGAAGCTAGACATGGCAAGAACAACAACATAGCATGCACAGATCACTAGCAACATCCTCGGCAAAATCGCTAACAAGACAACAATGTGCCAGGATTCACGAAATAGCAAAAGTAGGGCTCGATTGACTCAAGCTTGGGTTCTCCATAATTGCAAACAAAGGCATGGACAGATAGAGCACCACAATGTTAACAAATCATCCTTACTGATCATCCTCAAAAGAGGCACGGATCACTAGGAAACAACATGAACATATGGCATATTAAAGATGGCATGGCATATAACAAAACTCATGTAGAGCTCAGGAGCATATCATGCACACAATAATCAATGAAAAAATGACAAATATCTATTTGATGAAACAGATCTGACAATTATATCACATAGCCCTCTTCCAACAGCATTTCGGGCATCAAGATGAGCTCAAATGAAAATGATGCAATGAGGTGAAATTATGTACTCTCTGAGAAGAACATTTTGATATGCTACACGCCCAAAACGGAGCCACAGATGTAAAGCTACGACATGATGAAGTTGCCTAAAAAATACTAAAAAACTGAGGACTTAGAGAAACGAAAGTCAACCTAGGGTTTCCTCTCAGATCTGGATCGGGGCGGCATGTTTCCCGAGGATCGCCGGAGGAAGCACTGTTCACCGGAGGGGCTCGGGTCGCTGGACTTGGAGGTTTCCGAGGGGAGGAGAGGCCGGGGCGGCGCTGGCGTTGAGCGAGAGCTCCGGGCGGCGAGGTCTGCGCGGCGGGGCGGCGACCAAGGCGGAGGAGTGGGGCGGTGCGGCGGAGTCTGGTGATGGCCGGAGTGCAGGGTCGCGGCGAAGCGCGGCACCGGCACGGAAGAGGAAGAGTGGCATGGGCGGCGCGACAGAACGGGCCGCGGGGGGCTTCCCGCTGGCCTCGACGGGCCTCGGGCGGCGCGGCGAACTAGGGACCCGCTCGGGACACGTGGCGCGCCCTGGTTCATCATGGGCGGCGGCGGCAACTTGTCTGGCCGGCACGGACGTGTCCGGCCCGGCGCGGTGGAAGAGGAGCTAGGTTAGGGTTGTTTTGGATCCGGAATTTTTGAGGGAGATGCTATTTTATAGATAGAGGGAGCTAGGAAGCTCCAAATGGAGTGCGGTTTTCGGCCATGCGATCGTGATCGAACGCTCTAGGTGATGGAAGGGTCTTAGGTGGGTTTTGGGCTAGTTTGGAGAGGTGTTGGGCTGCAACACACACAAGGCCTTTTCGGTCCCTCGGTTAACCATTGGAGTATCAAACGAAGTCCAAATGGTATGAAACTTGATAGGCGGTCTACCGGTAGTAAACCAAGGCCGCATGTCAAGTCTTGGTCCAATCCGGAAATGTTTAACCCCCACACACAAAAAGAGGTAGAAAGGGGCACCAGAGGAGATAGGACCGCCAGAATGCAGAACGGACAACAGGGAAAATGCTCGGATGCATGAGACGAACACGTATGCAAATGCAATGCACATGATGACATGATAAGAGATGCATGACAAAAGCAACAACACACGGAGACAAAAACCCGAACCCGAGGAAAATAAAATAACTTAGCGCCGGAAATGGCAAGAGTTGGAGTACATATAAGGTAAATTACATCCGGGGTGTTACACATAATTGCTTAGTTAGTATGCTTGAAGTATTATTATTGTTATGTCAATATTAAACTTTTATCTTGAATCTTTTGGATCTGAACATTCATGCCACAATAAAGAAAATTACATTGAAGAATATGCTAGGTAGCATTCCGCATCAAAAATTCTGTTTTAACATTTGCCTACTCCACTACAAAAAAAGGACACATCCATGACATTTTGGGCTGAACAATTTTTTTTCTGTCATACTTATGACACTTCTATGACGATAACTATGACAAAACCCGGTATCATCATAGATGTGGTGGGGTCCTACTTCTATGACAAAAAATCATGACAGAAAATGGGCTTTTCGTCCTGGGCGGGCCGGAGATGAAGCTGCTTGGCATTCTTTGGGCCGTCCATGATGGAAAAAACCATGGTAGAAGCGAGGGCGAGGAAAATATCGGGGTGTTCCCGATTACGGTGGGTGGCCGGGGCCGAGCGATGCGTGTTTCTCTCATACACGCACTCGCGTGGGTGCGAGGCATTGGGCTCTAACTGAACCCGAGCGAGGCGTTGGGCTCTAACTCAACCCGATCGATTGCACTGCAGGCTAGGTGTTACTGAACCCGAGCGATCGATCGATGACTGTTAACTGAACCCGATCGAGCGATTCCTTCGCTACTGCTGCTAACTAAAGCTGATCGATGCTGCCTCTGTA
>NC_041384.1:195091543-195092124 GCF_002162155.2 Triticum dicoccoides | reverse complement strand
GGGGGGGATGGATGAACAGTTCCCGGTGGGGGTGGATGAACAGGACCCGTGGTGTTGCCTCTGGATGAACAGTGAGCGTTGCTGGGGGGGGTTGGATGAACAGTTCCTGGTGGGGGTGGATGAACGTTTCCCGGTGGGGGTGGATGAATAGGACCCCGTGGTGTTGCCTCTAGATGAACATGACCCCGATCGATCGAGCCGGTTGGGGCTGGATGAACAGGAGCCCGTGGAGGGCTGGATGAATAGTACTTGATGGAGGGCTGGATGAACAGTAGCCCGTGGAGGGGTGGTTGAACAGGAGCCCGTGGAGAGGGCTGGTTGAACAGTAGCCGGTGGAGTAGCACGCGGTGGAGGCTGGATGAACAGGAGCCCATGGATGAACAGTCGCAGGTGGAGGCTGGGGGAGGTCGACGGTGGATGAACAGTAGCCCGTGTAGGGTGGAGGGGGTCAACGGTGGAGATGAACATTATCCCATGGAGTCCCGTTTTGCGCTACGCCACACCCCTCCCAATGAACAGGACCCCCGTTTCGACTGTAGCGCTCCAACACTAGTCTGTTTCCTCCGTTTTGCGGTACGCCA
>NC_041384.1:195044038-195091311 GCF_002162155.2 Triticum dicoccoides | reverse complement strand
GACCGTAGGAGGTCCGTTTCCTCCATTTTGCGGTACGCCAGACCCCTCCCGATGAACAGGATCTCGTTTCGAATGTGGCCGGTCGAACACAAGGCCGTTTCCTCCATTCTGCGGTACGCCAGGCCTTGTTTCCATCGGCTGTTCCGTCCAAGCCCTCCCGATGAACACGACGACGCATTCCGTTGCGACCCAGCCGGTTGGCTCCCCATGAACACCACGATGACGATGTTTCTCCGTTCCGACCCAACCATGTACACGAGCCCTGGCCATACGTATGCGCGAGTAGGCGTTCGAGACCCTGCCCATATGTATGTACGTGGCTGTATTTTCTTTCTTGCACATTGGCCGCCGTACGTACGTGTACATGCTACGTGCGCGCCTCTACCACGACACGTGCGCACCTCTACATCGACCAGTTTGTACATACACTTTCACGACCAGAATGACAACGCTACGTATGCTTCAACCAAGTGGGTCCCGACTGTCAGGCACTTCCTTGCGTGCGATGATGTAGCTGGTGGGTCCCAACAGTCAGGGGGGCAAATCGTTTTTTTGCCCGGACACACTTCCTTGCGTGCGAAGATGTAGCTGGTGGGTCCCAGTAGTCAGGGGGAAACGGTTTTTTGCGAAATACGGTGGCCCATCCACGTACAGGACACCGATGTTAGGTGGAGGAATAATTATTTTGCGCGTAATAAGGAGGCACTTCCTTGCTGCGGCCGTGGACATAGCTGTCAGCCTCTCCACGTACACTACTCTTCTGATTGAAGTCTTTCCTTGACCACGTTGACCACGTCGCGCCGAGAGCACCAGGGTGGTGGACGATAGCGAGGCCTAGGAAGGGGACGACACGGAGCCGGGGAAGACGCGGCAGTGGAAGCCCGCGTGGAGAGGAGTACGAGGGTTCACTGGTTCTGCTGCGGTGTGAGGCTGCCGTCACCGCAGGGCCTGGCTAGCAGTGGGAATAGTAGGGAGCGGTGAGGCCTCCGCGGCAGCACAGCCAGCCACGGGAGGCAGGGGCATGCGGCATGACCGACGTTGCTTTGGGCGGCTGGAGCAAGAAGACCAGAGGTTGAAGAAGCACTACGGCCGTTGGATGGACATCGTACGGTCACTGGAGCTAGAATCATTCATATTGACTAAGTTGACAAAGCACTCCATCCCCGTCAACTTAGTAGGCCCACAAGTCAGCCTCCCACCAAGGTGGGTCCCAACCAGCAGGGGGAGTATTCATTTTTTTGTGCGTAATAAGGAGGCACTTCGGGTGGGTCCGAGCTGACAGCGGGGGGAACATTTTTTTCGCCCAATACGGTGGCCCGTCCGGTGGGTCCCAGTAGTCAAGGGGGGAATTGTTTTTCACGAAATACGGTGGCCCATCCAGTGGGTCCCTGCTGTCAGGTGGAGGAATCATTATTTTCCGCGTAATAAGGAGGCACTTCCTTGCTGTCGTCATGGACCCAGCTATCAGCCTCTCCACGTACAATCCACGTGCGATGGAAGCCGTTCCTTGACAATGTCGCACCGAGAGCACCAGGGCGGTGGACGATGGCGAGGCCTAGGAAGGGGACGACGCAGAGCCGGGAAGACGCGGCAGTGGAAGCCCGCGCGGAGAGGAGTACGAGGGTTCACTAGTTTGGCTGTGGTGTGAGGCTGCCGTCGCCGCAGGGCCTGGCCAGCGGTGGGAATAGTAGGGGCGGTGAGGCCTCCACGGCATCACAACCGGCCACGGTAGGCAGGAGCACGCAGCACGACCGGTGCTACTTTGGGCGGCTGGAGCAAGAAGACCAGAGGTTAAAGAAGCACTACGACCGGTGGATGGACATCGTATGGTCACTGCAGCTAGAATCGTTTATATTGACTAAGTTGACAAAGCCCTTGGTACACGTCAACTTAGTAGGCCCACAGGTCAGCCTCCAAAACGGTGCGCCCTAGATGTCAGGGGGAGGAATCATTTTTTGGGCGGCTGAAGCAAGAATATCCGAGATTGAAGAAGAAGCACGACATCCGTTGGATGGACATCCAACGACCACAACTGCCAGAACCGTGCGTTGTTGACAAAGCCTTGCATACGCGTCGACTTAGTTTTTTTAGGGGACACGTCAACTTAGAAGGCCCACAAGTGTGTGGCAGAGAACATATATCCCATTTGCGATTTGTAAGAATGTACAACCCATTTTTTAATTATAATGGAATTTACTATAGCCCATTTATAGTTTGTTAAAAGTACAACCCATTTTCTAGCTAGGACAACGATTAATAATTTCAACCAACCGCTCAAAATAGAATTCAAAAAAATTCCCACATTTTTATGGGATCCGAAATATTTTTATCCGAAATTTCTAGTCATATTAAATATAATTTCAAAATAAAGTTGTATTAAGTTAAAATCCAACGAAATATTGCGCGCTCAACAAGTAAAGAAATTAAAATTTTCAAATTCCAATAATAATATATTTTTTAAACTAATTACGCGTTTGGTACATTTTTTATAGTTACTGCCGAGTTATTATAATTACATCCCATTTATTATCTCTTAAAGTCCATTTTCTTGTTAAGCCTAATGCATACCTCCTAGGAAAGTTTGCAGCCCAGCGGAGCGGAGAATAACAAGTTGACCCGGATATTGTGTACAACTGTCGGCCCAGTTGCATTGCTGATGTTGAAAAAAAGGCCCGTGTAGTACAGTACAACCTAACATGGCTACTCAGCCCACATTCAGCGACGCAGAAAAGGCCCAAACAAGGCTTCTGTACAACTTTTTGAAATCACTGAGCTCAATTAATAACTTAAGAAAAAAGTTAGATTACAGTGGAACCTAATTAAAAGCTATCACGAGCAAAGAAATAATTCAACGGGTCCCACTTGTGCGTGTGTGCGTGCGTGTGTGTGTGTGAGAGAGAGAGAGACCCATTGGTCGATGCTCGTAAATACATCTTTCAGCCATATGCATTGCTGATGCTCAGTAAAAACTTATATATTTGACGCAATCATATAAAACATCATAGCACACTGAACTTGCATACAAAAATTTCACGCAGGGGGCACAATCAGGATGGAAGCAGTGGATCGCTACGGGTAGGGCTATGTTGAAACCAATGAACTCATACATAACGATTCATCGTCTTTATCAATGACAGGGAAATATCTTGAATGATGTGCAAAGAAAACTGACAGACAACACAATAAGTTCTGCTAGCACATTAAGTTGACGTACAACCCTTTCTAAAAAAAGTTCAGGTACAAAATTAGAACATGTCACAATCAAATGTACTGGCACATCAGTGCTTCACACCGATAGCTCGGATTTAACTAGTATCTGACAAGATTCAGTTGTTACCTCAAATTAGAGCACATCCAGGCAGCTAGCCCTGCCTCTTCTCCCAAAAAAGCAGTGGCCTCCGCCGCGCGATGGAGTAGGCCCTGTGCCATCCATCGTCCGAGAAACATGGGGAAAGTCTGATGTTGACTCCTGTAATGGATGTCGTCGACGGACCCTGGCACCAACGGCGGCGGTAGGACTTCGATTGATGGTTGACCACTTCTTCGACATGCACGAACACTCGATACAGGTACATCCCTAATGTGGTCCGCGGCGGCCTTGGTGGCGACGAATAGTACAACCCCGGTTCCTGCACCGGTATCTCAGCACCAATCACCTTCGGTATGGTGGACGGCTTCTTCATCCATGCCATAACCGTCAGAGCCCAGCTGTCTGGAGGAACAAACATACTTATGAGCACACCTCCAAGGTCGTTGATAAGCTCATTCATGGACTCGCTGTTCCAAGCACGTTGAGACATGCCGTGGAAGGTAAGCCTTTGTTAAAAACTCAAGCTCAGAGGGCACCGAGCCCCATCCTGGGTGCCACCGATCAAACCTCACCAGCGCGCCATGCAGAACAAAAGCCGGGAAGATTCAAACACATGACTGTAGTCGAAAGTTGTCCGGAACCTGACGAAGAAATCAGCCGGTGGCGGATAGACTTCGATGAGCAAGTCACTTATTTGGATGTCGTGCGCAATGCCCAAGAGCTTTGACAAGGTCGTGCGGCAAGACAGGAGGCTGACCGCCGTTGATGGTTACCATCAGCACTTTGTAACCCTAACCCTCTCCGGTGTCTATATAACCGACCTTGTGTAACCCTAACCCTCTCCGGTGTCTTTATAAACCGAAGGGTTTTAGTCCGTAGGACAACAACAATAACATACAATCGTACCATAGGCTAGCTTCTAGGGTTTAGCCTCTCTGATCTCGTGGTAGATCTATTCTTGTACTACCCATATCATCAATATTAATCAAGCAGGACGTAGGGTTTTACCTCCATCAAGAGGGCCCGAACCTGGGTAAAACATCGTGTCCCCTGCCTCCTGTTACCATCCGGCCTAGACGCACAGTTCGGGACCCCCTACCCGAGATTCGCCGATTTTGACACCGACATTGGTGCTTGAGAGTTCCTCTGTGTCGTCGTCGTTAGGCTTGATGGCTCCTACTATCATCAATAGCGATGCGGTCCAGGGTGAGACTTTTCTCCCCGAACAGATCTTCGTATTCGGCGGCTTTGCACTGCGAGCTAATTCGCTTGGCCATCTGGAGCAGATTGAAAGCTACGCCCCTGGCCATCAGGTCAGATTTGGAAGTTTGAACTACACGGCCGACATCCGCGGAGACTTGATCTTCGACGGATTTGAGCCATAGCCGGGCGCGCCGCACTGTCGTGATGGGTATGACCTAGCTCTACCGCCGAACAGTACCCCAGAGGCCGCACCCGCATCAGCTCCGACCCTTAGTTCGGAGCCAACTGCGCCAATCGAGGACGGGTGGTTAGACACCGCCTCAGGGGCTGCAGTCTCAACGACGATCGAGCCGAACACCTGCCTAACCCTTTGCGTAACTCGTGACTCCAAGGTGCCGGACCCTTTCCCGGACTCCGAACCACCCGCGCCTATGCCAATCGAATCCGATTGGGCGCCAATCATGGAATTCACTGTCGCGGATATCTTTCAGCACTCGCCCTTCGGCGACATTCTGAATTCACTAAGGTCTCTCTCTTTGTCAGGAGAGCCCTGGCCGGATTATGGCCAACAGGATTGGGATGCGGACGATGAAGAAATTCGATGCCCACCCACCACCCACTTAATAGCCACTGTCGATGACTCAACTAACATGCTCGACCTCGACTCCGAAGACATCGACGGTATGGACGACGATGCGGGAGGCGAAGAGGAACCACCACTCACAGGGCGCTAGACGTCCACTTCATCATATGACGTATACATGGTGGACACACCAAAAGAATACAACGACGAGGAACGGAAGGACGCACCGAAGGCTTGTTCCCTCGAGAAGCAGTCAAAGCGGCGGCGCAAGCGCCGCCCCAAATCCCGCCTCGGCAGAAATAACAATCATACAGACCCAGCGTTGGAGCAGGGCGAATCACTGCCGGATCACGGCAATATGGGGAATCAAACCGAACAAACCAATTCTGTCAAAGATAATAGTCCAAACGACATAACGCCGGATAGGCACCCGGAGCAGCAGAATGCTCGTCAAAGGCTTGTTGCCACCGCGAGGAGTCTAAAAAAGCAGAAGCAAAGGCTCAAGGCTGCGCAGGACACACTCCAAATCAGATGGAGTAAAGTACTTAACACAACAGCGAAGTACGGCGACAATCGCCCCACCAAGAGCTACCCAAAGCGAAAGTTGCCACCTGAATTCGATGAGGAGGCCTCAGACCCCCCACAACAAAAAATCAAAACAACCACCTGGCCAGATAGACGGCTTCACGGCCAACATCGAGCGGCAAACAACGCCACTCACAAGCCAATACGCGATACACGCATGGGCTCGCACCAAAAGGACGGTGCAACCAGATCCATCTATGGACCATGCAAGCACGCCCCAGCATACGATGTAACACAACAAACATACGAGCAACATGGTACACCCAGATACAGGGGTGCCGCACACCCCCTATGTTTCACCGACGAGGTGCTGGACCATGAATTTCCAGAGGGATTCAAACCCGTAAACATAGAGGCATACGATGGAACAATAGACCCTGGGGTCTGGATTGAGGACTACATCCTCCATATCCATATGGCTCGAGGAGATGATCTCCATGCTATCAAGTACTTATCCCTCAAGCTCAAAGGGCCAGCTCGCCACTGGCTTAAAAGCCTCCCTGAAAACTCCATTGGAAGGTGGGCAGAGCTCGAAGACGCTTTTCGGGCAAATTTTCAAGGGACTTATGTCCGACCTCTGGATGCGGACGATTTGAGTCATATAACTCAACAGCCCGGAGAGTCAGCCCAAAAACTTTGGAACAGGTTTCTTACTAAAACGAACCAAATTGTCGACTGTCCGAACACCGAAGCCTTGGCAGCTTTTAAGCATAGCGTCCGTGACGAATGGCTTGCCAGACACCTCGGCCAAGAAAAGCTAAGAACAATGGCAGCATTAAGAAGCCTCATGACCCGCTTTTGCGTGGGTGAGGACAGCTGGCTAGCCAGATGCAGCACCAGCGACCCCAGTACATCTGAAGTTAGAGATGGAAACGAGAAATCACGGCGCAACAGCAATAACAAATGCCGGAATAAAGAAGACAGCACGAAGAGCACGACAGTAAACACCGGATTCAAAAGCTCTCGGCCAGGTCAGCAAAAGCTGCCCTCTAAAGGCACCAGAGACGGATTGTCCAGCCTAAACAAAATTCTGGACCAAATATGTCAGATCCATAGCACCCCCGGTAAACCCGCTAATCATACCCACAGAGAATGTTGGGTCTTCAAGCAGTCCGGCAAGCTCAACGCCGTACACAAGGGGGAGGATACACCAAGCGAAGACGAGGATGAGGCTCTCAAGCAAGACACTAGGGAACAAAAGAAATTTCCACCAGAAGTCAAAACAGTAAATGTGTTACATGTGATCAAGGGAAGAAACAAAACGGCACTCCCAGAAAAATATGCCCAAGGGCCTATCACTGCGGAGTCCTGCCACTGGTCGTCTCAACCGATCACTTTCGACCACCGTGACTACTCAGCAAGTATCCGGCATGCGGGATGGGTTGCCCTAGTATTAGACCCAATAATTGACGGATACCAATTCACACGAGTCATGATGGACGGTGGCAGCATTCTAAACCTGATATATCAGGATACAATCCGCGAAATGGGGATAGACCCAACAAAAAATTGCCATAGCAATACTACCTTTAAAGGAGTAATGCCAGGCCCAGGGGCTCATTGTATGGGCTCCCTGCTACTAAAAGTTATATTCGGCTTCCCCGATAACTTTCGGAGCGAACATTTAACCTTCCACATCGCTCCGTTCCAAAGTGGCTATCAAGCACTACTTGGACGCGAAGCTTTCGCTCGCTTTAATGCAATACCGCACTATGCCTCACTCACACTCAAGATGCCCGGCCCACGTGGCATCATTACACTAAACAGAAGTATTAAGCGATCTTTGCACGCCGAAGAGAGTGCGGCTGCCTTGGCAGCCGCACACTAAAAACGGCCTCAACAACTAAAGCATTTAACAGGTCATCAAGACCTCGGACACAGTTAGTCAAGTCCGGCACCGCTATATGTAATTTATACCGGATCAATGGTCACACCCCTATTACAAATACAAGGGGCTCAACGCGTGCAGACAAGTGGCAATTTTTACTCATCCTGAATTATATATGGTTTCTTTAAAAACTATCTTTTCGCACGACAACTTTTTTACCTAAGTTCCTTTCTTTTACAGATGATCATCGTGCTACACCCGTCTAGGATACGGCACAACGGAGACACAGGCGCAGACGTGCAGCAGGGACCCGCTCCAAGGATTCTTTTTAGATTAAGACCCTGTGTAAACCTTTTTTACTGTCTCTTGTTGATACATATCCACCAAATTCTCAGCACAGTTGAGAAGGATGCTGACGTCTTGGCATGTGGCCACGTCAGAATAATGAACGTACCTGGACACAAGGGGCTTCTTACAAAGGGCACTATTTAGGCCCAGTTTATACCACAAAGACCGAATACCTTAGGGAGTGTTCGGCGTCGCGAGTTTGGCCTTATACGCATCAGCTCCGAATCATTGTCTTTGGTCAAATGTTGGGTTTGCCCGGCTCCCGTGTTTTGGTGCCTTATGTTCCGCTTTACCGGCTAAGGTAGCGCCAGGAGAACTGCTGCGATTGTGGCCTGGTTCATCCTGACGAGCACCTCAGTAGAGAAAGCCGAAAACTGACTATCATGATATAGCGTGAGACTGGTCAACCACTCGATGACCTCTCGGAATGTTAGAATTCCTCCGCCTTAACGAAGGGCCGTTTTCCAGCCAGGCATGTATGCACCCCGCGATCGGGAGTGTGCGGAGCCACCAGGGGCTATCTAGTAGCCCCACTGTCAAACTCCCATGGCTAAGTGAAAGTGTTAAAGCACTATAGTCCGGTTGCCTCGTTCTCTACGCTATCACCTCCTTAATAGGACCAAGACGTTGGGTTAAGTGTGAACACGCGTTTTTTGCGAGCACCTCCGCATTATATGCGTGAGGGTTGAAGCTGACGACTGCAATCTTTCAGGTTATACACATGTATACATAAACGGCCGCACAGGAGGCATCATACTACTTTCAGGCAAAAGTATAAACATAGCCTTATAAAAACTTCATAAAAGCATTGTGTTTACAATGAGAATACATATCACTCAAACATAATATTTTTCGAGCACTAGGCCTCTATCAAACGAGCACCCTCGAGCACCTCCTCGAAATAATGCTCGACAGCCACTCGACCTATGGCCGAACCCTGCGCCGCAACAGTGGTAGCGTCCATCTCCGCCCAGTATGCTTTAACCTCTGTGCCATCTGCGAGCCTTCTATGCACGCCGACCTCTTCATCGCATTAATGCGCGGCACCGCACCAAGGAACTGTTGCACTAAGCTAAAATAGCTGTTTAGCTTTGGCTTTTCCGGCCATAGCTGATCCACAACAGACCTCATGGCGAGTCCGGACAACCTATTCAGTTCGGCCCATTCGGCTAGCTGGCCAGTCAATGAAAGCGGACGCTCTGGAACGTGGAATTGCGACCAGAACAACTTGTCCACTTCACGATCTGTCTGTCCTTGGAAGTACTCGGCCGCATCGGCAGCGCTCGCCGCCAAATCCATATATGCATCTGTCGAACTCCACCGCCGATCCAGAGGGGCATACCATGGATCTTCGAACTTCCTCCGTAACATAAAGGGTTTCCCAGCTGCAATATCCCCGGCTTCCCGCAGCTCCTCCTTCTTCGCTCTCATAGCAGAACGGGTGTCTTTGTCCGCCGCCGTGGCCTTCTCAAGGTCCGTTGCCTTCGCCTGGTTTTCTTTTTCGTGGACCTGACAACGGTCGGCAGTGTCTTTTAATTCTACGGCCAACTTGGCCATCTTCTATTGGCTCTCGCAATGTGCGGCCTTCTTGGATTTCAACTGTTCGGCCGCCTTCAAAGCAGCCGCATTACTAATCCTCGCTTGTTCCTTGGCTCGGGCAAGTTCTGCCCGCAGGGCTTCCACGGTGGCAGCTCCATCTGCAATCACAACATATTAAAGATATTGGCATCATGCTGCTCTTACTACGTGGCGTTCACCAGATAATAGCACTTACCCTGGGCCTCATCAAGCCTCTTGTTAACAAGCTCGATGTCGGCGTCTGCCGCATCCAGTTGCCGTTTTAATTTGGCAAACTCACTAGTCCGGCTAGCCATCGGAGCTTCCACCACCTGCACATAGGGGCAGTATGGTTATTACCTGGAAATATGATCCTCTGTTCGCCGCTGTTCTCGACGACAACCAGAGTCTCAGGGGCTACTATCTACACAGGGCACACCTAACATGTGCAGTACTATCACATATTATCTCATGTACCTCAAAGCCTGTCAGTAGACTCATAAAAGCTTCATGTAATCCGCTTTCGGCGGACGAGATTTTCTCCATCACCGTACTCATCAGCATACAGTGTTCTTCTGAGATGGCCGCTCGCCCCACCAACTCCCTCAGAACGTCCGACCGCACACCAGACGATGCCAGACTCTTTTGTCTGCTCTCTTCAGGAGCCGGACGCTGGGGACTTCGGGGGTCTATGGGATTATCTTTTGGCCTCGCCGAATCCGGAGAGGCCCTCCGTGACGACACTTCGGGGTCGCCCGCTTCTTGAGCGGACGAGTCTGGGGAGGCGTTTCCCTCTCCATCATCTCTGGAAGAAGATCCCCCGAAGACGAGCTCAGCTGAGAGGGGCTAAGGCCCAAACTGCAAGATTTATGCGGTGGTTATTTTCTTAGAAAAAAGATAGCATACCTTTACTATTAAAGTATTTTGGATCACTCACGACTCATTGGAGGACTGATCCCCCCGCGAACTTTGTACGGCAAAAGCACACCCCCGAGGCAGGACCCTCTGTGGGAGACTTCTTCTCCCGTTTGGAGGCTTCAGCTTCCGGATCCTCGGAAGCAGTCCTTTTCCTCCCCTGGTTATCCTCCTTCATGGAGACGCTCATTCCCTCGGTTGGAACAAGCAGCGATGGGGGCCCGTGTCCGCCCGTATTATCCCCCCGTATCTTCCTTCGAGGGCTCCGGGCAAGGTGCGACCTCGAGCATCTTTTCCAATACCGGATTTTCCAAACCCTCAGGGAGGGGGGCCAAACACCGAATCATCTTCGCCTTTGTTAGCCAGTCCTGGTCAAAAAGCAAACTCTCAGAAATAACTTCGTAATGAATAAAAGATAGTGTGTTCGGCCAGAGGATTTCTTACTTGTTCGGCGGCGCGGTTACTGCTCAGGCCCACGTCCTCGGTATTATCCGGACACTCTACTTGAGGTCCGAAGAATGACTTGTACATCTCCTCGTGCGTCAGGCCGAGGAAGCTTTGAATGGCACGCGGTCCCTCTGGGTTGAACTCCCACAAGCGAAGGGGCCGGCGTTTGCAAGGCTGGACTTGACGAACCAGCATAACTTGTATTACCCCAACCAAATTAAAATCTCCCTCGAAGAGATCTCGAATGCAGCTTTGCAATATAGGCATGTCCTTGGCTGGACCCCAGCTCATGCCTCTGCTAATCCATGACATCAGTTGTGGTGGGGGGCCCGAGCGGAAAGCGGGGGAGGCCGCCCACTTGGCACTTCTGGGAGCCGTGATGTAAAACCACTCTCGTTGCCATAATTCTGACACCTCTGGAAAGGAACCTTTCGGCCATGGAGCTCCTGCCATCTTGCCTATTGATGCACCTCCGCACGCTGCCTGTTGCCCCCCGATCATCTTCGGCTTCACTTCAAAGGTCTTGAGCCATAGGCCGAAGTGAGGGGTAATGCGGAGGAAGGCCTCACACACGACGATAAATGTCGAGATGTGGAGAAAGGAGTCCGGAGCTAGATCGTGGAAATCTAGCCCGTAATAGAACATCAAACCCCTGACGAAAGGATCCAGAGTGAGGCCTAGACCTCGGAGGAAGTGGGAGACGAACACGACGTTCTCGTTGGGTTCGTGAGTAGGGACGATCTGCCCTCGAGCAGGCAGCCGATGCGAAACCTCGGCGGTCATGTATCTGGCCTCCCTCAACTTCTTGATGACCTCTTCCGTAACGGAGGAGGGCATCCATCGGCCTTGAAGGCTGGATCCGGACATGATTGAAGATCCGGAGCACCTAACCTGTGCTTTGGGTGTTAGAACTTGAGGCGGGGGAAGGGTTTGATTGAGCACGAGAGGGAAAAAGCGAAAACCTTGTCCCCTTATAAAGAGGGTGAATATCAAGCGTCCTCTCCGTAGCCGTTTGGGACTTGCCTATAATCTAGGAGTCCTAGACACGGTTGGGTTACCCACGACCGCATTAATTAGAATCCCGTAATTGGGGGAACATGATCTCCGCTTTGACAAGACGTGTCAAGAAACCGCCTCGCGTTACGTGTGGAGCTGGTTAAGAGAAACGGTTCGAATAATCACCAGGCCATGACATAACGTCGTGCTGCCAAAACAAGCCAGCAAATTAGATCTGCGAAAATATTATTTTCTCTACGGTGGAATGTGGAACTAATTTTGCAGGGTCGAACACTATCCTCGTATTCAAATTCTTCTGTGATGTATTCGGAGAAGGAACCCGCCTTGCAATGCCGAAGATAATACTGCGCGCCGGGCTCATCGTCATTGAAGCCTGGTTCAGGGGCTACTGAGGGAGTCCTGGATTAAGGGGTCTCCACACAGCTGGACTATCTCCGTTAGTCAGACTGTTAGACTATGAAGATACAAGATTGAAGACTTCGTCTCATGTCCGGATGGGACTCTACTTGGCGTGGAAGGCAAGCTAGGCAATACGAATATGGATATCTCCTCCTTTGTAACAGACCTTGTGTAACCCTAACCCTCTCTGGTGTTTATATAAACCGAAGGGTTTTAGTCCGTAGGACAATAACCATAACATACAATCATACCATAGGCTAGCTTATAGGGTTTAGCCTCTCTGATCTCGTGGTAGATCTACTCTTGTACTACCCATATCATCAATATTAATCAAGCAGGACGTAGGGTTTTACCTCCATCAAGAGGGCCCGAACCTGGGTAGAACAACGTGTCCCCTGCCTCCTTTACCATCCGGCCTAGACGCACAGTTCGGGACCCCCTACCCGAAATCCGCCGGTGTTGACACCGACAGGCATGCCCATCGAGCCTAGTCCCTGGATTATAGGGTTGGGCCTAGGTGGGCCGACAAGGCCGGGCTGGAGATGGCCACGACTAGGTGGCGCCCACATGTTGGCCTAAGAGTCCTTATTCTTTTTTTGGAGAGCCCGACCTTTTTTTGAGGATCTTTTGAGAGCCCGGCCTGAGAGTCATAATTGACATGATTGGCATCGCATTACTACTCGGCCCATATTCAACGACACCTCACTAGCCCGAACAAGTGTACATCATTGAAAAGACACTGAGCTCAAATTATATATCTTGAAAAAGGAGATACACTCTGAACATTTGAGAATGGTGATGCCCTCATTTAGCCCACCAGTAGTTTGAGACAATAAACAGTTCGAAACAACGATATATACAATAGTCAAACACTGACTACTGACTACTACTGACATAAACAACAAGACATGATAGTTCATAAGAAGTCTTGCTACACCACCAAAAGGCACCCATCTGCAGCGCTCAGACTCTCGTGATCCAGACGAGAATGACATTCTAACCGGAGGCAACTATTACATAGTAAGAGTGACATAGACGAGGATGACTAAATGACAAGGAATATGCATAACAAAAGAAAGAACTACCCATCCAGAACAAGCAGCAAAGACAACAAAGTCATTCAAAGAGATGTTCCAACACCATCATAATTTGCAGCCCCGCTTCAGCGACCAATGGTCCGGAGACACCAGTACTCCACCCTTTCGATGCAACAGCCCAATTACCTATCAACCTGAAGGCCTGAACCACATCAATGCCAGTCGTAATTGAGACATCCAAGGATCAAAGTTAATCCGGATGCGTTTGTCATTCTCACCTTCTTTTGGCTGCAGGCTGTATCGTTGACAATCAGGGGAGTTTGCTCCCGAACTCCTAGGGCTCGTCGTGTAGACACAGTTTTCCATACCAAACAGAGACTCTCTGCCATCAAGGTCGTTGCCAACGGTGATCTCCTAGTTAATCAAATAACTGAGTCCGAGAAACAGAGAGTGTGAACCAAGGTTGTTTACCCGCCTCCAACTAAGAAATCCCGAAGGCCCCAACAAGCTGGTATCCTGCTCATAGACGTAACGGCCACTGTCCGGATACTCACGTATTTCACGGTGCTTGTATACAGTGGGTTTTTTGCAATATAACTTTTCCGGCTCATGTGTCCGAATGATCATCAGTCTTTTGCCATTGTTTGATCGAGCGAGGAACCAGTTGTGCTTCCCTGTTTTTGGCAAAGGTGGTGTGATTACAAAGGGCAGTAATTGTAGGGACACTGCATCATATAAAAAAGGACAGACATTGTTAATGTAAGATCATCATTGTTTATAGTATGAGTAGGGTAATGCAAGAAACATCATTGATATGTCCCTGTTGGAACTGGGAGGAAAATACAGGGAAATGCATACTGGATTCGAAAATATAGAAGTGCCATGCATGGTTATACTCATGTTATCTTGCAATCGATTCTTCACAGGAAACTACCATGTCATGCATGTTATGTAATCATGTTCTATCCTCACAAACAAATTCTTCAAGGTAACTAACAAACCATGCATTGTTATATACTCGTGTTCTATGGGAATTTTTTTTTGTGAGGATATTATTCTAGCCATTGATTGCTGAAGGGCGAATATAGGTATGTACACATGGTAAGCATTACAGGATTTCACTACTTCCAAATATAGAGTTCTCCATATGCACATTTACTTCCTAATGTATGGTTAGATGAAACCAACAGTGTGGTGCATGTTTCTACATCATGAAAATGAGGAAACTAACATGGCCATTGATACCCACTCATATTTAGTAGTAGTATATAGATTACTGTAAAATAAGGAGAATATCCATATATTCCTAACCGTTTGATTATTTAGGGGTACAAATTGGCTGTAATGACATGGTCACAATCGCATGAATTAACTCATTCCAAATATAGCTAATTTACGGCGTCTCTAATACATTGCCATAGTTCTACTCAAATTCTGCTCAAACAGGGATATGCCAATCAGCACAAAAAGTTCAAACAGTGTCATGATGTCATCATTAACATGAGATGGAAACAACTTACATGCACCGTCCCAGCAATACATGGTGCCATCTGCTTTGTCGATCGTGTAGATGATGCCATTGTGTTCAATAGCATCACAGAAGTGTGTATCAGCTTTGACGACGATCCACTGCGAGCTGAGTTGTCTTTAGCTAAAGAAGGCACCGGCATAAAGATAGGCGAGTCCCTTGTTGAACAAGGCAATGTCGCATCCCTAGTTCTAGTATGCTCTGAGCTAGCTAGTCATGTGTTGCATCATGTTTAGATTTAAATGAAATTTGAATTGAGGAATTTCCAAAGCCTCAGAAACCTTTTTAAAATGACCAACATTAAAATCTTCTCAAAGAAGTCCAAGAAAATGTTCATGTTTCTCTTTGAAAATATTGGCCAGAACTAAAATTCAAACCAATATTTTCAGGAGCTCATAAATATTTATTTTGGGCATTTGGAATTAATTCAATAATTATTTGTATTGGATTTATATTTGATATATTTCAAATATGATCCAATAATTCTGGAAATTGTTGTGGGGCTTTATATTAATGTCACTAGTCCATACAACAATTTACAGAAGCTCAAAAAAATGATTTGGGTTAAAAATCAAATCAAAACAGAGTTACAGAAAAATAGAAAACAGAAAACAAAACAGAAATAAAAGAGGGAGAGAGTTACCTGGCTTACTTGTCACAGCCTAGCTGGCCAGCCCACCTGGCGGCCCAGCCCACCACCTCCACCTCCCCTGCCTGTTGTCTTCCTCCTCTCGCCAGAAGGTAGAGGGGAAGCAACGCACAGCGCTCGCGCGCGCCGTGCTCAGCTGCCTATCTGGCCCTCCCTCGCCAGCAAAACGACGCAGGCACACGCCGCGTGGCCTCCTGGATCCTGCTGACCCCCTCGTTCACTTTCCCCCTCGCCTCCCTCTCGTTCCTCCTCATGACCGAGCCGCCCATGAGCGCACCGCCGCCGTTTCCGTAGCCACCGCTGTCCCCACACCCCTTCTCCCTCTTTGGAAGCTCCGCCATGACCTGCTCGTCATCTCCGTCGGGCCACGCTTCACCAGACGCGCCGCAACACCGACTATGCCATCGTCCTCGTCCTCTGCATCCGACCACTGCCGTCGTCGATTCGCCGGCCACAGGACATCCCCGAGCAAGCCGAGCCCCTCTTCGTGCTCACCGTGAGCTCCTGTTCCGAACCCCCCTCTCTTTTGCCTCGTTTGCACGCCGTAGCCACCCCGTCGCTTGCGCCCGAACGCGCCGCCGCCTGCGCTCGCCTCCGGCGACCATTTGGTCCACCAGGCGTGTCCATCGCCCTCGCCGCATCACGCACGCACACACCAGCACTTCAGCTCTCTCGCACGCATGTCGTAGCTACCGCTCGCACCTCACCCGGGCTCCGACCGCTGCGGCCGAGCTCCTCGCTGACGCCTCCGGCCACCCCAGGCCCGGCTAGCACCACCGCCTGATGCGTGCTGGTCTGGGCTCTCGAACGAGCCCAACCACGCTGCGAACAAGGCACCATAGCCCGTTCCCGTGACGGTCCGCCGCCTCTGGCCATCGTCGGCGGCTTAGCGCCGGCCTAACCCTGTTTAGGTTTGTGCTAATGACCCCATCCGGGTAATTAAGTTTGGTTAGTAT
Source organism: Triticum dicoccoides (assembly GCF_002162155.2). Taxonomy (NCBI): domain Eukaryota; kingdom Viridiplantae; phylum Streptophyta; class Magnoliopsida; order Poales; family Poaceae; genus Triticum; species Triticum dicoccoides. The sequence continues at coordinate 195,074,949 of NC_041384.1, read as the reverse complement.
TAACTAAGCTAGGTTAGTTTAGTTAGAGGCTGACATGTGGGCCCTAGCGTCAGGTTTGACCTGGTCTGACGCTGTTGACTTGATGACGTCACACAGACGTCATGTTGACACAGTTAATAATTTTCTGGATTTAAAATAATTCAGAAAATTCCAGAAATCAGTTTAAACTTCTAAAAATCATAGAAATTCAACCGTAACTCCAAATAAGATAAATTATATATGAAAAATTATTAGAAAAAAATCAGGGAATCTGTTTATGGCATTTTCATGCATGTTTGAGAAAGTTAACCTCACTGTTTAGGATGAAACATGATTAGGGCAAATTTGAAAATAGGTTTGGAGTTGGAATTTGATGTAGTTTTGAATTCCACTTCAATTAAAATGACTTTCTGTTGCATTAGCCCAAATCACAGCATATTGCCATGTCATGATCATGCATCATATTGTTGCATTGCATTGATTGTGTTTCCTCTCTATTGCCGGTATTTGTCCCCCTTCAGTAGATGTTGTTCCGGCGATGAGTGCGATGACACTGATGAAGAGATATACTATCTTCGGAAGTGCCAGGCAAGCAAAAACCCCTTGGTCATTCCACTACAATCCCACTCTCTCGCCCCTGATCTCTTTTACTACATTAGGACAACAACATTTCAACTATTACATGCTGCGGTAGTTGAACCCCTTTCCTCTGCATGACCTGTCATTGCCACAGTAAATAGGTGAAACCCACTAGCATGAGTAGGAGTTGCTTGAGCCCTGATGTGCCCACTCCTTCATGCTTGTTTGTCATGCCTGCTACTGCTTAGAGTTGAGTCAGGTCTGATTCATCGGGGATGAATTGGAATGGTGTTGAACATGTCCTACTGTGTGTGAGCTAAGTGTGTGAACACGATTTGGTAAATCTAGCTGTGAGAGGCCATGTAGGAGTACATGGTGGGTTGTCTCATTGCAGCCGTCCTCAGGAACTGAGTTCTGTGTTTGTGATCCATGAACAGTTACTACCACACATTGGGTTCCGGTAACTCGGCCCCTCTCGGCTTATTAATCAACTCAATCTCTGTCCAGGAGTTGCAATTAGTTTCTGATGTTTGTAGGTAGTGTTAGTAGTCTACCAAGTGGCACCCGATACAGGTGGGCTTGGGACAGAATAGGCATAGTGGCACTGTGTACCAAGTGGCACCCGGATGGTGGGCTTGGGAACCCTGCTCACATCGTTTGGGGCCGTGAGCGACACCCCGGCCGGATCTCCTTGCGGATGGAACCCGAATAGGCGATAAACCTGGACTAGAGACTTGTCGGTTAGTCAGGTCGTGGCCGACACCCTCGCCCGGCTTCCGCTTGAAGGTTGCCGAGGTACATGACGTGTACAGGGCAATAAGTGGTGAGAGCGTGTGTGAAGAAGTACACCCCTGCAGGGTTATCATTATCTATTCGAATAGCCGGATTCCTCGGATATGGAAACTTGGACCCCTTGCATAGTTCATAGACAAGTGAAAGTGGATACTCTAAAACTCGCAAGATAAGTGTGAGTGCTATGGATGGCGTTCTCGCACGGAGGCGGGAGCGGATCCATAGTGGTGTATTGGTATGGTGAATTTGTGGACTCATGTGTGCCACCTCAAAAGAGTTACTTGCAGTCATAGTTCAGGTTAGCCACTGAGTCAAAGCTGGCTTGCTGCAGTTAAACTCCACCACCCCCTTTGTTGATACCGATGCATATGTAGTTAGTTCTGATGTAAGTCTTGCTGGGTACATTTGTACTCATGTTTGCTTAATTTATGTTTTGCAGAGAGACTTCAGTCTCGCTAGTAGTTCCACGTGGACTTCGACGTTTAGCTTGTTACCTCAGCTACGATCTTGTACCCTTGGGAGGGTCTTGTAGATAGTCAGGCTTCTGAGCCTTCTTCATTTGTAGTTGTCTGTACTCAGACAAGTTAAGCTTTCGCATGTGCTTGTTGCTTGTATGCTCTGTATGTTGGGTCATGAGACCCTTGTTTGTAATATCTCGCTCCTCGGAGCCTAATGAATAAATACTCTGAGTCCTAGAGTCTTGTTGTGACGCCAGGTTGTATTGCACATATTGTGCGTATGATGGAAATGCTTGGTATGTGTGGGATCCGACAACCTAGTTGTTTATCCTTGGTAGCCTCTCTTATGGGGTAATGTAGTCTTGTGCTCCCATGAGCCATAGTAGTCCGCTATAGCCCGGTTCACCGGAGTCCTGCTAGCCCAACACTACTGCTCTGGAACACTTGACTGGCCGGCATGTGTTTCACTTCGTTCCTGTGTCTATCCCTTTGGGGAAATGTCACGCAGTGACATCCGGAGTCCTGCTTAGCCTGCTACAGCCTGGGTTCCCGGAGTCCTGTTAGCCTAGTGCTACAGCCCGGATTCGCACGCTGCTGACCAACATGCTCGATGTTGATTCATGTATACTTGTCCCCGTAAGTTAGTGCCACTTTGGGTTCATGACTAGTCATGTCGGCCAGGGTTCTCTATCATATGGATGCTAGCGACACTATCATATACGTGAACCAAAAGACGCAAACGGTCCCGGGCCATGGTAAGGCGACACCCGTGGGAATACCGTGCGTGAGGCCGCAAAGTGATATGAGGTGTTACAGGCTAGATCAGTGTGACTTAGAATCGGGGTCCTGACAGCTTTGGTATCAGAGCCTGACTGCCTGTAGGATTACCAAGCCATACCGGTCGAAGTTGTGTCTAGAAATGCTTTAGTTATATAAGGGAATAGATTGTGGATGGGAATGTAAGGCTCTTTTTACTCCTTTACCCTATGGCCTTCTGATCCGAGTCATCCTTTTCTTTTCTACAGGGTTAAGAACTAGGCTTCTTTTCTATCTCTCAGGATGACGTGTTACTAAACCGTAGTTGCCTAGGATTGTTGAGTTCAAGCCCCAGTTCAGTTTCTACTACCTCCGTGTGATGACAGTTGATCTCAGAATCTTGATATTATGATGTTAAGTGGTTATGCCACCATTTTGCAGGATGTCTCAACTCTTTTTGAGCATTTACAACCGTTATGCTGTCCGAGTCATCCCAGGTTTCTAAACAGTCTGATGCATTTGCAAATGTCTTTATCCCGTTTCCGATGTCCTTTGGGCCAGATTAAGCACACTAGTCGGTCTGTTGAGGTACTCCATTGCCTTGACATATATGTTGGAGTTGTTATTATGACACTAGGGTATCTTAGAATTAGTAATCTAGCCATGTTTGGTGTTCCTAGTGTGATGATTCTGGCCATCATTCTCGAAAGCATCCCATGATGTTATTAGTTAGTAGGTATTCTACTTCTGGGTTTCTGAACCCGAGATCCACCCTACTTACTTCATGTTGTTAGCATTTGCTAGTTCCCTTAAGATATTAGTAACCTTTGTGATAGTCCTCGAGGTCCATGGTATCTCATTCTTCCAATACCATGAACCATCATGGCAGAAGTTCTTTTGAACCAAAAGATCACAACCAGGGTGCTCTTGAGGAGTACTCCATTCATATTGTGAACCTGCCAGTTCTACCTTTCTGCATGGGTTATCTAGAAGAATTATGTTGAACTCGTTCGACATACTAATCTATGCATCCACAACTTAGAAAGTTATATGTTCCTTTGAGTTGTCCCTCATTAGTTATTTTCTGGCCCTCGTCTGTCAATTGATAGTTAAGAGTATGTGTGCATTCATGCTCATCGATACCTCATATTCTTGTGGTGTGTCAAGCCATTCTATTCTGGAATGACTAGGAGAAGCAAACTCCAGTACCTTATCCATTTCTAGGATTGGGTCAAAGTAGTTGTATGCCATGGTTCAAAATGCCAATCCAGCTTTTGCTTTGTTCTACCTTGGAGTGTTACCATCTTTATGTCAAGAATGTCTTGAGAATTACACCACCTCTTATGAATTCTTGATGCAGTGATACTTCTCACCATCATCATTCATTCCTCGGTCCTCGTGTTGTTGTAACCGGAATGCCGACAAGTGAATTGTGATGTGTGAAATCAATACTCCAAGCAACTCATTGCTTGGTAGTAAATGGAAAATATTCTCATTCTTAGCGTGTTGGTTATTGAACTACCATTCTAAGATTGATCTTGCTACCTAGTCCATATTTCCTGGTGCACTCTTCGATCAATGAGTTAGGATTGTGTCAATCCCTCGCTCCCTTGATCATATCATCTTGCCCTGAAAAGCAAGATTGATCTTGAGCTTAGTAACATATCGGTGGTTCATGATTTTCCGAATATCTTCTCGGAAATATTACCTGGTTATCACCTGACCTCTATGTTGACTTCGTGATCAAGTTGATTTTTCTATAAACCGCTATTTCTCCAAGAATTTGTGTTGGATACCCTGAAATAGTTGGTTAAGCGAAATGACAACTTGGAGAGTTGGAATATGATAGCTTGTCCGACTTAGTTCATCCCAAAGGGATATCCTTGTGTTTTGATAGTTGTTGAAGCAAGATGATATCTTCATCAATTGGTCCTCGTGATCAGTTGCTGGATCTATCATCTTGTCAAAACTTTGACTTGAGTATGGGATATCGTCAAGTCAAATCAGTACCAACGATGTTTGTAATGTTGCCTTACTCGTGGTTGACCACTCGAGCATACACCATTACATCTTTTGGTCTGACCAATGCTATCACCATGTTCACGTGATGGTGGAAGTCCAGTGATATGGAAATTCCGATGAGTTGCCGTTGAGCCCATCAGTAGCATTTTGTCTCCCCCATGATCCATGTTGAACATGAACCTAGTATTGGAAACTTTGTAAGCAATGCCTTCGTGTTCCGTTCATGAAGCTTATGCTTGGATGGAAGAAGTGACTTCCTCAAATTCATGTGCATTTGGTGCAAGCTGCCGCCGTGAGTTCGAGAAAGATTGTTTTTGTTTCCTCTAGAATCATCCCAAGTTAGTCACGCATATGGGCAAAGTACTCTATGGTTTGATAGGTTGGCCGCCTCCATTCTGTATGTGTTTCCTAGCACACCAAGCCACTGATTGATTTGTTCAAGGAAAAGAAGTTCTTAAGTGCTAACCCTTAAGGACCCAAAGGTACATGCGCAGGACTTCACTCTCCGCAATGATGGTTCCCAATCAGAACTCGGTAGTGTTTTGTTGTAAGACTACTATGTGGTCATGCTTGTCTTGGACAACGTGTTCACATGTATGTAGCAGAACCATCTCATCTTTTGGGGCTTGCTATCTTAGTTCATTCCTCGAGAATCTCGCAATGCCATCTCGTCGACTTGTGTTGCAAACTTTCTTTTCAGACATGCTGAGTCTGAAGTATCCTATCACCAATCGGATCTGAATCTCAGGCAGATATGATGGTTGGAACATTCCCAACAGTTGCATTTTGTTCCTAGCTTGCACCGCCGTTGTGCAAATTTCCCATGGGCTGCCCTTCTCAGCATTTGTTGTTTAGGATCATATTCAAAAGTGGTCCTACCATGGGTCCCATCCATTTCCGATGATAAGCAAAAATCATCCATTGCGTTGTCTTCAACAAGGTAGTCCACATCATCCATTTTAGCCTGAGCTGAGTATGCCATTCTTCCGAACTCCTTCAAACGATTGATTGTGATTTGCCTTAGGCTGGTATAGAGAGTATCAGAACTCTGTATCAAAAGTAATTCTTTTTGCCACTTAAGGGAATAATTCCACGATTCACCTTTCCTGAGGTGGCCCGTTACGGGATCATGGAAATTATTTCCTCGCCACCTTGACACCATCCACCATCTTTCTAAGCGTGGAATTGTTGCCCACCAATTCAAACCCTGTCGTTTGTTCTTCCATCCCTCTCGATGTGTTTTGCGTCTCAACTCGAGATGTTTCAACATCTCATTCCGCAAGTTGATATTGTATAGCTTGATCTTCGAGAAGATCAATCCTAGTAGAGTTTCTTACCGCTGTCTTCGCGTGGATGAAGATCTCAAAAGCGAGGATGTCAAGATCAACATATGCAACAAATCAACAACCTTATGAGGTGCAACCTGGATCGTGAAGATTGTGTTGGTCTTGTGCCCCCTCTGTCTTCTTTCCTCACTTCTTAAATCTCGGGACGAGATTCTTGTTTTAGTGGGGGTGAGTTGTCACATCCCTAGTTCTAGTATGCTCTGAGCTAGCTAGTCATGTGTTGCATCATGTTTAGATTTAAATGAAATTTGAATTGAGGAATTTTCAAAGCCTCAGAAACCTTTTTAAAATGACCAACATTAAAATCTTCTCAAAGAAGTCCAAGAAAATGTTCATGTTTCTCTTTGAAAATATTGGCCAGAACTAAAATTCAAACCAATATTTCCAGGAGCTCATAAATATTTATTTTGGGCATTTGGAATTAATTCAATAATTATTTGTATTTGGATTTATATTTGATATATTTCAAATATGATCCAATAATTCTGGAAATTGTTGTGGGGCTTTATATTAATGTCACTAGTCCATACAATAATTTACAGAAGCTCAAAAAAATGATTTGGGTTAAAAATCAAATCAAAACAGAGTTACAGAAAAATAGAAAACAGAAAACAAAACAGAAATAAAAGAGGGAGAGAGTTACCTGGCTTACCTATCGCAGCCCAGCTGGCCAGCCCACCTGGCGGCTCAGCCCACCACCTCCACCTCCCCTGCCAGTTGTCTTCCTCCTCTCGCCAGAAGGCAGAGGGGAAGCAACGCACGGTGCTCACACGCGCCGGCACGCAGCTGCCTGCCTGGCCCCCCCTCGCCGGCGCAATGACGCAGGCACACTCCGCGTGGCCTCCTGGATCCTGCTGACCCCCTCATTCACTTTCCCCCTCGCCTCCCTCTCGTTCCTCCTCATGACCAAGCCGACCATGAGCACACCGCCGCTGTTTCTGTAGCCACCGCTGTCCCCGCGCCCCTTCTCCCTCTCTAGAAGCTCTGCCATGACCTTCTCGTCGTCGCCGCCGGGCCACGCTTCACCAGACGCGCCGCAAGACCGACTACGCCGTCGTCCTTGTCCTCTGCATCCGACCATCGCCGTCGTTGACTCGCCAGCCACAGGACATCCCCGAGCAAGCTGAGCCCCTCTTCATGCTCACCGTGAGCTCCTGTTCCGACCCTCCCTCTCTTTTGCCTCGCTTGCACGCCGTAGCCACCATGTCACTTGCACCCGAACGCGCCGCCACCTGCGCTCGTCGCCGACGCGCCTCCGGCGACCATTTGGTCCACCAGGCGTGTCCATCACCCTCGCCGCATCGCGCACGCACACACCAGCACTTCAGCTCTCCCGCACACACGCCATAGCTACCGCTTGCGCCTCACCCGGGCTCCGGCCGCCGCGGCCGAGCGCCTCGCTGACGCCTCCGGCCACCCCAGGCCCGGCTAGCACCACCGCCTGATGCGCGCTGGTCTAGGCTCTCGAACGAGCCCAACCACACTGCGAACAAGGCACCATAGCCCGTTCCCGCGGTGCTCCGCCACCTCTGGCCGTAGCCGGCGGCATAACGCCGGCCGAACCCTGTTTAGGTTAGTGCTAATGCCCCCATCCGGCTAATTAAGTTAGGTTAGTATTAACTAAGCTAGGTTAGTTTAGTTAGAGGCTGACATGTGGGCCCCAGCGTCAGGTTTGACCTGGTCTGACGCTGTTGACTTGATGATGTCACAAAAACGTCATGCTGACACAGTTAATAATTTTCTGGATTTAAAATAATTCAGAAAATTCTAGAAATCAGTTTAAACTTCTAAAAATCATAGAAATTCAACCGTAACTCCAAATAAGATAAATTATATATGAAAAATTATCAGAAAAATTCAAGGAATCTGTTTATGGCATTTTCATGAATGTTTGAGCAAGTTAACCTCACTGTTTAGGATGAAACATGATTAGGGCAAATTTGAAAATAGGTTTGGTGTTGGAATTTGATGTAATTTTTGAATTCCACTTCAATTAAAATGACTTTCTGTTGCATTAGCCCAAATCACAGCATATTGCCATGTCATGATCATGCATCATATTGTTGCATTGCATTGATTGAGTTTCCTCTCTATTGCCGGTATTTGTCCCCCTTCAGTAGATGTTGTTCCGGCGATGAGTGCGATGACACTGATGAAGAGATATACTATCTTCGGAAGTGCCAGGCAAGCAAAACCCCCTTGGTCATTCCGAGACAATCCCACTCTCTTGCTCCCGCTCTCTTTTACTGCATTAGGACAACAACGTTTCAACTGTTACATGCTGCGGTAGTTGAACCCCTTTCCTCTGCATGACCTGTCATTGCCACAGTAAATAGATGAAACCCACTAGCATGAGTAGGAGTTGCTTGAGCCCTGATGTGCCTACTCATTCATGCTTGTTTTTCATGCCTGCTGCTGCTTAGAGTTGAGTCAGGTCTGATTCATCGAGGATGAATTGGAATGGTGTTGAACATGTCCTACTATGTGTGAGCTAAGTGTGTGAACATGATTTGGTAAAGGTAGCAGTGAGAGGCCATGTAGGAGTACATGGTGGGTTGTCTCATTGAAGCCGTCCTCAGGAACTGAGTTCTGTGTTTGTGATCCATGAACAATTACTACCACACATTGGGTTCCGATAACTCGGCCCCTCTCGGCTTATTAATCAACTTGATCTCTGTCTAGGAGTTGCAATTAGTTTCTGGTGTTTGTAGGTAGTGTTAGTAGTCTACCAAGTGGCACCCGGTACAGGTGAGCTTGGGATAGACTAGGCACAGTGGCACGGTGTACCAAGTGGCACCCGGATGGTGGGCTTGGGAACCCTGCTCACATCGTTTGGGGCCGTGAGCGACACCCCGGCCGGATCTCCTTGCGGATGGAACCCGAATAGGCGATAAACCTGGACTAGAGACTTGTCGGTTAGTCAGGTCATGGCCGACACCCTCGCCCGGCTTCCGCTTGAAGGTTGCCGAGGTACATGACGCGTACAGGGCAATAAGTGGCGAGAGCGTGAGTGAAGAAGTACACCCATACAGGGTTATCATTATCTATTCGAATAGCCGGATTCCTTGGATATGGAAACTTGGACCCCTTGCATAGTTCATAGACAAGTGAAAGTGGATACTCTCAAACTCGCAAGATAAGCGTGAGTGCTATGGATGGCGTTCTTGCAGGGAGACGGGAGCGGATCCATAGTGGTGTATTGGAATGGTTAATTTGTGGACTCATGTGCGCCACCTCAAAAGAGTTACTTGCAGTCGTAGTTCAGGTTAGCCACTGAGTCAAAGCTGGCTTGCTGCAGTTAAACTCGACCACCCCCTTTGTTGATACCAATGCATATGTAGTTAGTTCTGATGTAAGTCTTGCTGGGTACATTTGTACTCACGTTTGCTTAATTTATGTTTTGCAGAGAGACTTCAGTCTCGCTAGTAGTTCCACATGGACTTCGACGTTTAGCTTGTTACCTCAGCTACGATCTTGTACCCTTGGGAGGGTCTTGTAGATAGTCAGGCTTCTGAGCCTTCTTCATTTGTAGTTGTCTGTACTCAGACAAGTTAAGCTTCCGCATGTGCTTGTTGCTTGTATGCTCTGTATGTTGGGTCATGAGACCCATGTTTGTAATATCTCGCTCCTCGCACCCTAATGAATAAATAAAATACTCTGAGTCATAGAGTCTTGTTGTGATGCCATGTTGTATTGCATATATTGAGCATATTGTGTGTATGATTGAAATGCTTGGTATGTGTGGGATCCAACAACCTAGTTGTTTATCCTTGGTAGCCTCTCTTATGGGGAAATGTAGTCTTGTGCTCCCATGAGCCATAGTAGTCCGCTACAGCCCTGTTGGCCGGAGTCCTGCTAGCCCAGCACTACTGCTCCGGAACACTTGACTGGCCGGCATGTGTTTCACTTCGTTCCTGTGTTTGTCCCTTCAGGGAAATGTCACGCGGTGACATACGGAGTCTTGCCTAGCCTGCTACAGCCCGGGTTCCTAGAGTCCTGTTAGCCCACTGCTACAGCCCAGATTCACACGCTGCTGACCGACATGCTCGATGTTGATTCATGTATGCCTGTCCCCGTAAGTTAGTGCCACTTTGGGTTCATGACTAGTCATGTCGGCCCGGGTTCTCTGTCATATGGATGCTAGCGACACTATCATATACGTGAGCCAAAAGGCGCAAACGGTCCCGGGCCATGGTAAGGCGACACCCGTGGGAATACCGTGCGTGAGGCCGCAAAGTGATATGAGGTGTTATAGGCTAGATCGGTGTGACTTAGAATCGGGGTCCTGACAGGCAATTAGCTTGAAGTCTGCGTAATCCGCATGTCGTGTGGGCACTTGTCAGATTACAATCTTCTGCAAAACAAGGTCCGTCCAACTGACGCGGTAATCTAGATGACTAGGACCGCGATGGTAATACTCTATATAATCCAACGGAGGAAGGATAATCTCATGGGAGGTCTGGAAGTTCACGAGCACCAACTTTTTACCGTCTTCTCTGACGGCAGCCATCCAGTGGGAGTTCATGCCGACCGAGTACATACCTGCCAAGAAGTTTCGGGTGATGGTGATCGGATCGAAGTCGAGGGAAATGATGTACGGCGACCCACTACGTACCTACAAAGAAGTTTTGGCTATGGAGATCGGATTGAAGTCAAGGGGCATCATGTACACCTCCGTATCATGGTGAGCCAATCTCGCAAGACCAGATAGCAACAGGCAGGGTGTCTTGAAAAGCTTAGGCCTCGCTTCAATGATGGCCGTGTGCATGCTCCTCGAGCATGCAGCCAGTCGCATGGCGCTCAACATATCCATACACGAACAACAGAGGTCGAGGACGTCATTGGGGAGATTGGTCCAATCGCATCTCATATGGATCTTGCGCGGTTCGCGTTCGGCCATGGTGGAGTTTGGAAGGTGGGGTTTGGGGGGGGGCTTGATTTACGGGGGAGAAGGGTGTCGGTGCTGGAGCGGCTAGCGAGGGAATAGTGGTACTGGGGGAGGCGAGCGAGGCGAGGGTATGCGGGGGCACAGTGAGATAATGAAGAGTGACCTCAGGATATTCGGTGAGACGGAGATGGAGATGGAGTGGTGCTAGGGGGGAGGGAGACGAGGCGAGGCATGCTATACAGCAACGGTGACAGTGACTGCACAGAGGTGAGGCTAACTTTGGTAACCTAGACACGCCGCCTAGACTGGTGTCACCTCGGGCGCAAGGTCTTGTCACTTCACTGTGAGGACCAGATGAATAATAGTATTTTGACCATCAAGTGTACCACAGTTGTACTACTACTACTACTACTACTACTACTACTACTACTACTACTACTACTACTACTACTACTACTAGTAGTAGTAGTAGTAGTAGGAGTAGGAGTAGTAGAAACATGAGTACACTCCCGTGCTAGCATGCCTCTAGGTTCACTTCATCCTCCAGCTATAATCCATATTGCGAGCATAACCAAATTCTCGTGCATGCGGAAGCGCGAAGAAGGACTTTTCTTTTTTGAGGATAACCGCATATTCCTTAACCGTAGTAGGAACATGAGTAGTACTCCCTCCGGTCCTCTTTTATGTGTGCATAACTTTTTTTAGTATTTCTCTAATTAGTCTGCATATATACCCTTTTGCATGCGCCCATTTCCCTCCATGCCCCGCATTCACATCATTAATTAGCGTACGCATGAGCAGCTGCAGCCAGACTCCAGCCAATAAACTGCAGCATGCAAGTGGGCCATTCTGTGCGCGTGGGAGAAAGAAAAGGCAACCGAAGAGCCCCTCCAATCCATTGCATGCAGCAGTGAAACCACCGCAGCTCTCCTCATGCATGCGCATAACTTCTCCCATTTACTTCTCCATCGAGAACTGATTTTCCTCGGCTTTTTCACTACTCCTTGATCTTCATTTGCATCCAGACCACACTGCATTCACATTGTTTTAACCTCTTCACATCCTCCTGGAGTAATTCCGAAGCCCCTATAAATAATCATCTTCTTCAGTTACACTAGCCATCTAATCCTAATTCTCCAAACCATAGCCCTCCAGTCCAGCGGTTCGAAATGGCGAAAGAGATCGAGATGCAGGTTTTTAGCGTCCAACATGTCCTCGTCGAAGGCTCATTGAGCATAGTTGCCATAGTCACCGACCACCCAAGGGTTGTTCGAAAGTGGATCAACAATGTACCCAACTCCCTCCAAAAGGTGGAGATGAATGTCATCGGTGTCGACGCAGAGTACACAGAGCGTGCCACTGGGAAGATCCAACGCGCCGCCGTCCTTCAGCTGTGCCTCGAAGATGATGTTTTGGTGTACCACATCATACACGCACCCTCCATACCAGGTGAGCTTCACGATTTCTTGTCTCGGGAGGACATATACTTCTGTGGGGCAGCCATCGCAGGGGACAAACAGAAGTTGGAGCCGTACAACCTTGATTTGAAAGCATCACTGACCTACAAACCAAATAGAAATTCCTGTAGAAGATTGTGATAAACCGACACCATCCCTATTCGACGTAGCAAATTTTGTTCTAGGAACAGATCTTCAGAAGGGTGACGAGATGCTGGCATTAAGGTCGTCTGGATGGGAGAATTATCCCTTGACATACAAGCGGATAAAATATGCTGCCCTCGATGCCCGTGTGAGTTTCGAGATAGCTGCAAGGTCCAGAGAGCTTGTTGCGAAGCCGTCTCCCATAGAAAATGAGAACAGGAAGAAGAAGAAGAAGAAGAAGAAGAAGAAGAAGAAGAAGAAGAAGAAGAAGAAGAAGAAGAAGAAGAAGAAGAAGAAGAAGAAGAAGAATAAGAAGAAGCACCACCAGCAGGGCATTATGGATGGATGAACTATTTCCTCTCTTGTAAATTTTTTTCCCTCTCTGTGTATATTGATATAGATGGACTATTTCGATGATGTGCATGTCTTTGGAACAAGTAGTAGCTGGGTCCGCTTGACTATAAGGAACTATTTATCCGCCTAGCTTTCTCTACCACTCCTTCCAGTGATTGGTATGCAATGCATGTGTCCGTAGACATGACAACTTGTCCATGGAAGTTCAACTACGATGACCATCACATTCATCCACTGCCACTCGCGATTCCCATGACGCCGCTCCATCCCACGGCACCACGTCCCCCGACGTGCGCCTCACCACTCTCGGCCGCACTGCCCCTCTGCCTTTGTTTGCATGACATGTGGGCCACTCTTAAATGCGGCGAGCATCAAGTTTCTACCACAGCCACACGCGATTCCCACGACACCGCACGAACCCATGACACCACACGTCCCCTGACCTGCAGCTCACCCCTCTCGGCCCCACTGCCCCTCTAAATTTGAATTTGAAACTTATAAAACAAAAAGATTCAAAACAAATAAACTAGGAGAGAGGGAGCATATCATAGGATGTGTCCCATACGAAACAAGTCCCCTGGTTTGTCACTGCAAAGATGCGGTTAGAAAGGAGCACAGCGTCTTCGTACTCGTACGGCAACAAATCGGCTGCAGACAGCATGGCCCACCTTTGACCGCCATGTGCATGGTTCGTGCTATCTTATTCAATCTCACCGTGGTTCTATCGTACCAATTCATGCGGTGGCTCGTTGCATGGCTGATCCTAATGTTGGACAAAGGTTCTACGGGAATGGTGTCACCATTGTAAATGTTGTGCAAATTGATGTTGGTACCCTCCCGTACATATGCAAGCCAATCTCCACTCGCACCGAGCCTAACCTGTGAAACAGTGGGCAGGGGGAGAATTAGGAAATGGACACAGAAGTAGTCTTTAGAATGCATTTACTACGTGATCAAACTCATCTTACCTGCTCAAGGGGTGTCAACTTGCAAGGGGTGTCAACTTGCAACTACGGCCACGCCGCACTGGAGAGACCCCCAAGGAAACATCCTCGTGCGTTCCACGAAAAATCAAGATGCATATGTATGAGTAGTTTATCTTGTGAGAGAAACGGATGAACGAGGGAAGGCCTCCAGAGATAGAGATAGACACTACTACTACTAATGTGCTGGCCCGTGCGTTGCAATGGATCCAAAGTAGTAGAATAATACTTGTTCACGTGCGCCACTCCAACCCTACCTATAAGCATGATGTCCCCCGATGTGGACATGGATCCTCTGACATGGCTATCACTGCCTTACCCTGCCTTTCCTTCGCTGACTGGTGGGACCAACACTTATGGGTCCCACATGTCAGTGATAGAGTGGTAGGATTGTTCACGTCAGGGGATCCTCATCCCCCCGACGTGTGCCTCATCCCTCTCGGCCCCACCGCTCCTCTGCCTTTGTCTGCATGACATGCGGGCCAGCTGAACTACAGAGACCATCAACTTTCTACCACAGCCACACCCGATTGGATGCAGTTTTCCTGCTCCGCTGCTGTGCTCCGATCCGTACTCCTGCACCATCGAATTTTCATCCAGCGGCTGTGACACATTTCGCCCCGGGCATCAATCCTCAGCTGAAGTACTTCTGTACTACCGGTAGTACCCCCGGTGTGGCCATCTACGCCTCGTAACGCCCCGACGCCCAGCTGTGGCACCCTCGCCACGGCCACGCCACCACTGGTTGGTTCATCTCGAACAAGTGAGTCGCGAACAACACCACCACCATGAGAATGACATGTGGGCCAGCCGCATTTAAGGTTCGCATGTCATTGACTCATAGGCCGGGTACTAAGCCACTGAAGTTCGGTCCCGTGGGCCCCGAGAGGGAAATGTAACTCCTGCGGTAGGCCTTGTGGTGCTCCAGCGGTATGAGCTCGTGCCAAACCCGGAATTTGTTTCTTACTAATACCAACTACTAATAAGGTACACGTGCATTGCACGCATGGGATTTTGGTGGTTTGTGCATTATGCTTCTACATGTGGAGTCTTCTAGATTCTACATGTGGCAAAATCTTGTGGAATGTAGATGATACCCAACGGCCAATAGTGCTCCGATTTGCCATCTTTGTACCGTCGAATTGGCTTCATCCAGCGACCAACTTTCAGTGTTATGGTTTGATTTGCAGCCTAAGGTTGCCACGCCTAAGCTTAGGCGTGCCACAAGTGTGTTTGGTTGCGTTCTCGTCTCAGCATAGTTGTTCCCTCTTCATGCATGCTCAACTCAACACCCCTCTTCATGTATGCTCTCTTCATGCATGCTTCTAGTGTATTTGTGTTAATCTAGTGTGGACTCATGCACCCTCCATACACTCTGCCAAACACCCAAAAGTGGGTTGAGAAGGGAACTCTTGGGATCATGCACTCTTCATACACCCTACCAAACACACCAAGCATGTGTTTGGTTCATTGCAACACTTGTGGCTTGCCACACTTTTCTAGCTACATGGTCCACATGTCATAGACTCAACTTCTTGCCAAATATTGCCCCACTTCTGGTGGCCATTTTGTTAGCCACATTTTTTATGGTAGACACACTTTGCCTAAGCTTAGATGTGGCAAATTTAGTCATGAATGAAGTTCAACCATGGACTCTTCTAGATTCTACATGTGGCAGAAATTGGTCGAATGTAGATGATATCCAACGGCCAGTAGTGCTCGGATTTTCCATCTTTGTACCATCGGATTGGCTTCATCCAACGACCAACTTTCAAAGTTATTCACACACTATATAGGGGGTATAGATATAGATGTGCCGGCCCATTGGAATGGATGCAAAGTATATCTGTTTAGTGGAGTGCACTCTAAACACATTATCTATTTATTTTTCTCTAACCTTTCGTAGCCATGCAACCAATCCACATAAGCTTCATGGGTGCCCCCCACATCATATTATTCATACTACGTTGACTGAAAAAAAGATAAATCACCCAAAACAAGATCTTCCTGTTTTTTGTTCCTACGATGCTGTGTCGTGCACGTACCTACTAGTTGTATAGTGGTAGTACTAGTTGTATAGTAGAAACTTGGTACTAGTAGGAGTAGAGTAGTACGGAATGCTCCTACACTATCAACGAGCCCCATCTGACACCAAATTTCTTGGCTTCCGTGCTACAGCTAGATCTTCCCCTCGTTTCTGTTTTCCAACCCGGCGGCGGGCGGGGTGCGGTTTGCCAATAGTCAGTTTGCTCAACGGCGGTCCCACATGAAAGTGAAAATGCTAGGCAACATGCCTTCCCTAAGCTATGTGTCGTGCCGAACGGGACGTGGAGTACTCTCGATTACCGGGCATGTGTGTGGGGAGTGCGACGCAAACGCGGCAGGCCTTTTCCTTTTACTGGCAATGTGCCTGTGCGTTGCAACGGATCCAAAGTAGTAGAATAGTAGTACTTGTTCACAAACTTGAAAGAAATCACTCTTGTTTTGATATACTCGTAATATATTACTCCCTCCGTTCCTAAATATTTGTCTTTTTAGAGATTTCAAATGGACTATCACATACGGATTATATAGACATATTTTGAAGTGTAGATTCACTCATTTTGCTCCGTATGTAGTCACTTATTGAAATATCTAGAAAGACAAATATTTAGGAACGGAGGGAGTAATTTTCACTCAAAATATATTTCTCAGGCTGTTTTGATGAGCTGAGGGAGGGATGTGGTTGCTTTCAAGATAATAAGGGGTTTTCTGCAAATTGGAGCAGAGAAGTGGGCTATTGTTGCAAAAATGCCATAACTTACCTCACAGCCATTAGATGCAGATCTAATGGTCAAGAACAACGGATGGCAGACACACCACCATCACCAACTGAGTCTTTTATAGGAGTAGGAGTAGAGAAACATGTATAAATTGTAACATTTTGGTTATGCTCCTTGGCATGATCGATAGATAGAAATAACGATTGGAAACGCTAGGGCAGGGCTATTTCTGCCAGATAAGCAGGGTACGTAGTAGCTAGGTTGGCGCATCATCGGTTTGGTCACATGCGGTCCGACATGTTCTAGTGTTTCTAGCAAGATGCCCGTGCGTTGCACGAAGTTGATGGAAAAGGTAAGAACAACTTATAAATTGACGGATGGAGTACTAGTTACAGTGATGCCTATAATTAAGCAAAGGGATCACACATGTCGGTATTGACTGGAATGAGAATGCAACAACACAATAAGAATTAAGGCCGCGATGATGATGCGATCCCAGTGGTGGTTATAGAAGGCAAGAAGAAAGATGCATCCATCAATGTACGACCTCCTCCTCCTCAACTTAGTGCGCCGGGCCACTGACCGACGGCTAAGGAGCGGCGGCTTTTGTGGCAAGGTCGAGGTGCTTCTCAGCAAAGGCATCCAAGGCTTCCAGCCGGTTGAGGAAGGCCAATGTCGTAGCATCCTCACTGGCCTTGTAGATACCTATGTACACGATTTGCTCGTACACGTGGATGTGTAGGTCGACGAATTCTTGCAGGGCGAGGTGCCTTGCGGCGAGCGCGACCTCCAGGTGGACATTCTTCGTGGCGTCGGCGGGCAGTCGCAGGGCCACCGGTGCTTAAAAGAGGTTCCGGCCATGGAAGCTGTTAGGGTGGAAGGCAATGAGGAGCCTAGGCACGTGAGATGGAGGAGTACGGCGATGTCGTCTATGAGCTTCTTGACGATGGTGAACTTGTTGGTGGTGGCAACAATCATCTGGTCCAACTGAGAGTCGTAGAGCGCACGCCCCGCCTCGCTCTCGCGAGCGGCTCGGGCGAACCCTAGACTCAACTCCGCGGCCACCTCCTCCAACCTCCCTTCCCTTGCCGCCGCTGGAGGGCGCCGCCGGGAGAGGCCCGTGGGCGTCGGCGGCGGCGGGGTTCTCTTCCCCTCCCGGTGTGTGGCGGCAGCGTGAGATGCGGCGGCCCGGCGGGGGCGTGATGCTGGTGCGGGGCGTGGTGGCGGCGGGGCTCTTGGCCGTACGGTGCGGGCGGGCGTCCAGGCCGTGGTGGCTATACGGTGCAAGACCATGGCGTGGCAGCGGATCAGGGCTGGCACAGGGGCGGCGACGCAGGCGCGGATCTGGCTCGGATCTTGCACTGCGGGCGCAACCTCAGCTTCAGCGCGGGGAGAGGCCGGATCCTGGTCGGGCTTGGCCGGATCTAGCTTCTCCACCCCCGTTGGCCACCCTCGATGGGGCTCGGTGGCTTCATTTCGACGGCTAGTGAGGGCTGGATCCCGGGGCGGCGTCCCCGGACGGCGGAGGATGTGTCGGCGGCTGTGGACTCACGACGGGCGACGCGGCGGCCGCGGTGGTAGATGATCCATGCACAAGACGCTTGATGGAGGCCATTGGAACAGATCTGGGTGAAGACCTGCTCGCGGCTGCTGCCGAGGCCGGCGATGGCGGCACTATTCGGTGTCGTTCCCTTGTTGAAGGCATCGCTGTTGAGAAGTTTTAGGCCACTATCTTCTACCTCCGGGGGAAACCCTAGATCAGTAGATTGGATGACGGCGGCATTATTTTGTCGTTTTCCTCTTGTGGCGTCATTCATGGAGGTGTGTACACGGGCTCGAGGGACCAGTGGACGGAATAATTGGTGGAGCGGTGATTCATCCTGCACATTAATGGTGGCATTTCTTGGCGGCGTGGCGAAGTGGAGACTTGGCGCCCGATGTGTGGCGAGGGACTCGCGCAGGAGGGTGACATTATCAGGCGCCGTGGTGGCGTCGATGGCAGAGAGGCCAGGAAAGGTGGTGCAGCAGTACAACACTGAAGATGGATTGGTGGCAGGTGGCTGCGGCGGCCTCATACCCGGCAGGCGTCCTGGTTGAGGAGTGCACCGGACTGGTAGGTGCCCCATATCCGGCAGGCGTCCTGGTTGGGACATCAGGTCTTAGATGTTTAGGTTTGGATGCGATGTCTGTTTGGTATTAGGCCCAGACTATCAGCGCCCCTTCATCAATTGGATAGGAGTAGTGACAGTTGTTGCTTAGACTGTGGCTTTAGTCTTACTGTTGTATGACTTTGTAAGGTCTTGTGAGAATAATTAATAAAGTGGTCGTATGCATCGCTCAGATGCAGAGGCCGGGGGTCCTCCTCCTTTTCTAAAAAAAACTGAGAGTCATAGTTGGCGTCGACGGCGGCCATCCACCAGCCGGTCTCCAACACCGTCTGGAGACGATCCTCGGTGCCATGCCACAGGCCGACGTCATGGACCATATGGCACAGCCGCTGGCCGCTCGCGCGCATCACTGTCATGGGTCTGGAGTGAGCTCTTTTGCGCTTAGTGTAGGTTCTTAGGCAAATGCTTAGGTGCGTACGATGTGGTAGATGCATTGGAATAGAGGGGCGCCTTTATATGAGGGCAAACTGCGTTGCATTCACATCGTGCAACCTATTTTCCCGGTCCTCCTCCCATTACTACCTCCGTCTTGGTTTATTGGTCCCTATTGTAATCTGTGCCAAATTTTGACCATAAATTTAATTAATAAAAAGTTCATGAATGTTATAGAAAATATATCATTGAAAACAATGTTAAAAAATGAATCCAGCGATATAATTATTGTTGACATGCACTAACATTTTTAAGTTAAATATTTAGTCAAAATTTCGCACAAATTACAAAGGGGGCTAATAAACTAGGACGGAGGTAGTACTTCCCTCATGCATTAATTGAAGGAGGATGCATTGGCCGTTCAACATTTCGGGAGTCGCTACTCCCTCCCTCGTCTGCATTAAAGCCGTATCGAGAACTGCACCGCCTGCTGTCAAATCGAATAGTACTGCGCCTCCCGTTGCAGCCCGGCTGAACACGCCTCCTCGCCTCCATCAAACCCCTCCATTAAACCCGCATGCACATCGAGAAACCTACTCCGGCCACACATCCGTTCATGAGCGGGCCGGAATAAAATGCAACACCGACCGAGCTCCTCCCGTCCGCCCTCAGTTTAAATGAGGCCAGACAGTGGCCAAGCTCCTACCGTCCGCCCTCTATTTACACGAGGCCAGACAGACAGCGGGCAAGAATCGCACCCCTCCGCCTCTCCCCCATCTCCTCCTTCACCATTTTCTCCACTCTTCCAATGGCTTCCGAGGAGCCGTTCTCTGACATATTACCCAGCTGGCTGGCCCGCCAAGCCCTTCGGATACGGGCAAGGCCGCTCGGTGCTTCACTGATACGTCTTTGTCGTATATATAATTTTTTATTGTTCCATGCCAATATTATACAACTTTCATACACTTTGTGACAACACAAGGAACATGATCTGATGTCGATCGCGCAAGAGGCATTCCCAAGGCTAAAGTTTTTCGCTTCAAAAATTACTTGGTTCACTTACCTGGCTTTAATGAGTGTGTTGCACAGGTTTGGGCCAGGACGGCGCGTAAACCTATAGCTGCTTTAACGGTATCCGCTAAGTTCAAAGTGCTCAGACATGCATTAAAACAATGGCATTTAAAGCTCTCCACAGTTAAGGCGCTAATTTCTGATTGTAACAAAGTTATTTTGTACTTTGATGAGATGGAGGAGATCCGGCCTTTAAGTTGGCCTGAATTCAATTTCAGGCGAATAGTTAAGTTGCATCTGCAGGATATTTTGCACTGGCAATATGTTTATTGGAAACAACGCTGCACGATCAGAAGCATTAAGGTTGGGGAGGAAAATTCTAAATTTTTTCATGCTATGGCCACTGAAAGATACCGAAGGAATATAATTTCTTCAATCAAGAATTCAGCGGGTGAGGTGGTTTCTGATCACCAAATCTTGGCGGGCATGTTTTGGACTGATTTCAATCAGCGTATGGGCCGTGCAAAAGGAATACAAATGGGTTTTGATCTGCCCAATTTAATTCAGAGAGTTGACGGTCTGGAAGATTTATCTTTGCCGTTCACGGATTCTGAGGTTGATGCTGTAATTAAGAACATGCCGTGCGACCGTGCTCCGGGCCTTGATGGCTTTACAGGTTTGTTCTTAAAGAGGTGCTGGACTATTCTCAAGGAGGATTTTATGCAAATTGTCAATGAATTTTATGAGGGGAGGTGTAATTTGGAATGTCTTAATAATTCCTTAATCACCTTGGTCCCCAAGAAGCTAAGTCCAGAAGTGGTTGGTGATTTCAGGCCGATATCCTTGACAAACACGTGTTTAAAGTTTCTAGCTAAGCTGCTAGGCAATTGGCTACAAAAGGTGATTCTTAGATGTATACACCGCAACCAATACGGTTTTCTCCGTTGCCGTCTATCTAGGATTGTCTAGCCTGGTGTTTCGAATATATATATTCATCAATGCAAAGCATCGAAACGACCCATCATCCTCCTCAAGCTTGATTTCACTAAGGCCTTTGATACAATTGAGCATGAGGCCATTCTCAGAATCCTACAATTCAAGGGTTTTGATGCTCGTTGGACTGGCTGGATTAATAGCATTTTGTCCACGGGTGTCAGGACCCCGATTCCAAGTCACATCGATCTAGCCGGTAACACCTCATATCACTTTGCGGCCTCACACACGGTATTCCCACGGGTGTCGCCTTACCATGGCCCAAGACCGTTTGCGCCTTTTAGCTCACGTATATGATAGTGTCGCTAGCATCCATATGACAGAGAACCCGGGCCGACATGGCTAGTCGTGAACCCAAAGAGGCACTAACCTATGGAGACAGGCATACATGAATCACATCGAGCATGTCGGTCAGCAGCGTGTGAATCCGGGCTGTAGCACTGGACTAACAGGACTCTGGGAACCCAGGCTGTAGCAGGCTAGGCAGGACTTCGGATGTCACCGCGTGACATTTCCCCGAAGGGACAGACACAGGAACGAAGTGAAACACATGTCGGCCAATCAAGTGTCTTGAGCAGTAGTGCTGGGCTAGCAAGACTCCGGTGAACCGGGCTGTAGCGGACTACTATGGATCATGGAAGCACTAGACTACATTTCCCCATAAGAGAGGCTGCCAAGGATAAACAACTAGATTGTCGGAGCCCACACATACCAAGCATTTCAATCATACACACAATATGCTCGATATGTGTAAATACAACATGGCATCACAACATAACTCTACGACTCAAGTATTTATTCATTAGGCTCCGAGGAGCGAGATATTACAAACATGGGTCTCATGACCCAACAATCATAACATACAAATCAAAGCACCAGCGGAAGCTTAACATGTCTGAGTACAGACATCTACGAATGAAATAGGCTGAGAAGCCTGACTATCTACCAGATCTTGCCGAGGGCACAAGATCGTAGCTGAGGTATCAAGCTAAATGTCGAAGTCCACACGGATCTAATAGCGAGAATGACGTCTCTCTGCAAAACATAAAATAGGCAAACGTGAGTACAAATGTACCCAGCAAGACTTACATCAGAACTATCTACATATGCATCGGTATCAACAAGGGGGGGTGGTGGTGTTTAACTGCAGCAAGCCAGCTTTGACTTAGTGGCTAACCTGAACTATGACTGCAAGCAACTCTTTTGAGGTGGCGCACATGAGTCCACATATTCACCATTCAATACACCACTATGGATCCGCTCCCGTCTCCCTACGAGAAGGCCATCCATAGCACGCACACTAATCTTGCGAGTTTTAGAGTATCCACTTTCACTTGTCTATGAACTATGCAAGGGGTCCAAGTTTCCATATCCGAGGAATCTGGCTATTCGAATAGATAATGATAACCCAGCAGGGGTGTACTTCTTCACACACGCTCCCACCACTTACCACCATATACACTTCATGTATCTCAGCAACCTTCAAGCGGAAGCCTGGCGAGGGTGTCGGCCACGGCCTACCTAAACACTCAAGTCTCTAGTCCAGGTTTATCGCCTATCCAGGTTCCATCCGCAGGGAGTCCGGCCGAGGTTTCCACATACGGCCCCGAATGATGTGAACAGGGTTCCTGAGACACCAAACGGGCGCCTGGTACACCGTGCCACGGTGTATCTACCGCATCATAGCCCACCCCTAGGGTCAGCACTACGCACGGCCACCAAAACATAACCTACAAACACCAGAAACTAGTTGCAACTCCTGGACAGAGTATTAGGGTGATTAAGAAGCCGAGAGGGTCAATTAAGGATCCCAATGAGTGGTAGTAGCTGTTCATGGATCACAGACATAGAACTCAGTTCCTGAGGACGGTTTCAATGAGACAACCCACCATGTACTCCTACATGGCCTCTCACCGCTACCTTTACCAAAACGTGTTCACACACTTAGCTCACACACACTAAGACATGTTCACACACCTCCGATTCATTCCCGATGAATCAGACCTGACACAACTCTATGCAATAGCAGGCATGACAAACAAGCATGAATGAGTAGGCACATCAAGGCTCAAACAACTCCTACTCATGCTAGTGGGTTTCATCTATTTACTGTGGCAATGACAGGTCATGCAGAGGATAAGGGGTTCAACTACCACAACAAGTAACAGATGAACCGTTGTTATCCTAATGTAGTAAAAGAGAGCAGTAGCGAGAGAGTGGGATTGTATCGGAATGAACAAGGGGGTTGTGCTTGCCTGGCACTTCTGAAGATGATATAGCTCTTCATCGGTGTCATCAAACACGTCGTCGAAACATACGCCTACCGGGGGGGACTATTAGCGGCAAACACAGAAAGAATACAATCAATGCAATGCACATTATGATGCATGATCATGACATGTCAATATGCTGTGATTTGAGCTAATGCAACTAAAACCAGATTAAATGAAGTTGGTTTGAACCAAAGATTCAAATTCAACTCCATATGTGATTATTTAAATGCCACTTATTTGATTTGACCTGATCAGCAGGAATAAGTTGTTCAAACATGCATGATAATGCCATAATTAGATTCTTTGGATTTTTCTGATCATTTTTCATATATAAATCTTTGCAATTGGAGTTACGGTTGATTTTCTATGATTTTTAGAAGTTTGGGGTAATTTATAAAACTAATAAATCATTTAAGATTTATTTAAATTCCAGAAAGGAATTATTGCGTCAGCATGACCTCACAGTGACGTCAGCAGGTCAACGGCTCGGTCCAGGTCAAACCTGACGTGCGGGGTCCATACGTCAGTGACACAGTTAACTAACAGGGTTAATTAAAATTAAACTAAACCTAATATAGTTTAGTTAAGGACTAGGCCCATATGTCAGTGACTCTAGGGGGTTAGTTAGGCGCTAATGACGGTGCCACGTCACCAGCCACTAGAGTTGGACGCCGGCGACGAAATCCGACGGCAGAGGATCGCCGGAGTTGCCCAGGACGGCACTACAAGGGTCGGCTCGACGCGCTGGAGGCACCAGAGGGATGCCCATCCTCGTGCGCATCCAGGGAATCACGCGGGAGGCTGCGGGGTGGCCGGAGACGATGGCCACGGCAACCATGGCGGTGGCCGGAGCTATGGGAATGGCGGGTTCGGCGCTACGGAGCGTTTCGAGACGAACTAGTGGGGTCTGCGGCTTCCTGAGGAAGCGCTGAGCACGCCTACGTGCTCTGGTGCGACTTGCGGGTGTTGCAACCACGGCGGCGACATGGCCGGCGGCGGGAAACGCTCAGCTCCGGTGGTTGATGTGGCTAGGGGGCGAAAACAACGGCGGGGAGAGAGGGGTTGGGAGCAGGGGCTCACGGAGATGCCGAAGAGGGGGTCAGCAAGCTCGGGGAGGTCATGGCGGCGCCGAATCGACCGGAGATGGGCTCGGGTGCCCGAGGTTGAAGACGAAGGTGAAGACGGCGTTCGGCAGCATTTGGAGTCACGTGAGTCAACAGGGGGCGTAGGCGACGATGGCGGAGCCCCTGGGCATGTCGGAGAGGTGAGGGGAAGGCTCAGGGCACGGCAGCAATGAGCGGCGGCGACGGCTGCGCTCGGGTGGGTGCGCGCGAGAGGGATAGGGGAGGGGATGAGCACGGGGGGAGGAGTGAGAGGTCCTGGGGGTGCGTGGCGTCTCCAGGGGGGTCGTCGCACAGGCAGGCAGCCTAGAGGTGGCCGGCGTGTGGCCACGCGCGGCGGGCACGCGCCCGCGTCCTTCTGGCACAAGGAGGACGACGACTGGCAGCTGGGCTCTGGTGGGCTGGCTGCTGCTGGGCCTCTCAGGTAAGGCCAGGTAGGTTTGTGTTCTGTTTTATTTTTCTGTTCTCTTTTCTATTTTTCTGCAATTGTTTTTTACTTAAATAAAATGCTAAGGCATTTTCAAAAACCCTAAAAATAATTGTGGGCACTTTTGAAAATATTTCTAATAGCCCTCAACCACTTTCAGAATTATTTGGGCATTTTAATTATTTATAGCAATTAAATGCCCAAATTTAAATACTTTATGAATTCATTCAAAAATCCAAAGTGACCTAGGAAAATGTGCATCATTTTTGGCACAGGTTCTAGACCAATTCAAAAATGATGAACTTTTCCAAAGGAATTTTGGGATCATTGAAAATGATATTTTTTTTATTTGAACCTAGTTGGATTCATCTGTGCTAGGGTTTCAACAGTCCCCAATTCAAATTCATAAGAATTTAAACATGATGCAACACATGACTAGCTATCTAACAGCATACTAGAACTAGGGATGTGACAATAAGTTCTTCTTCTATACTCTTAAATGGTGTGCCACGTAATCATTTTGTTTGTAGATCTGGTGTACGCCAAGGAGACCCGCTATCTCCGCTATTATTTGTCATTGCGGTGGATTTGCTTCAGCCCGTAGTCAATGAGATGTGCTCAAGAAACATACTCACTTTACCAATCCCAACAAACTCCAATGACTACCCGATCGTACAATATGCGGATGACACACTTATTGTTTTGCCTGTGATTGATGACCAGCTGATCGCTTTCAAGGACATGCTCACCACCTTTGCAGCATCATCTGGTTTGCGCGTCAACTTCAGTAAGTCATCTCTTATTCCAATCAATATGACTGATGAAGAGGGCGCTCGGGTCGCCAACCTACTAGGTTGTGATGTGGGATCTATGCCTTTCACATACCTAGGGCTACCTATGGGTACTTCCAGGCCCACGATCTATGATTTGCTGCCACTTGTGGATCGTATTGAGCGAAGGTTGTCTGCTTCCTTGTGTTTGCTAAATCAAGGCAGTCGGCTGCAACTGCTTCAGTCTGTACTTTGTTCAATGCCAATCTATTTCCTGTGCACATTATCTCTACCTAAGGGCATCTTGCAACAGATTGAGAGAATCATGCGTCAATGTCTGTGGAGAGGCAACACAGATAATCCTCGACAGTCCTTAGCTGCATGGGATCGGGTCTGCAGACCTAAGAAGTGTGGTGGTTTGGGTGTGCTTAATTTGGGTCTGCAAAATGAAGCATTGTTACTTAAGCATCTTTTCAAGTTTTTAACAAATTGGACGTGCCTTGGGTCACATTAATTTGGGACACTTATTATGGTGCTTCGCTGCCACAGGTCACACAGAGTTGTGGCTCTTTTTGGTGGAGGGATGTCATGAGCTTGTACACCAACTTCTGCAAGTTAGCCATCCCACAAGTGCATGCTGGCAACACGGTGGTATTTTGGCTTGATCGCTGGTAGCTGGGTAATAATGTGGTCCTTCTGTGCGAGCAATTCCCTAGGCTTCATTCTTTTGTCATTGATGACACAATCACAGTCAGAGAGTTTTTGGAGCTTCCAGAGATCTCGAAGCACTTCCATCTGCCTCTGTCGCAAGAAGCCTATACTGAACTAACTCAGCTTCAAGACTTGCTCACTTTAGTCAACTTCAATGAGGAGGGTAAGGACATATGGAAGTAGCCATCCAAATCTGGGGAGTTTAAATCAAAGATATATTATGAGTCTTGCTTCTCCCATTTGGTGGACGATCCCATCTTCAAATGGATTTGGAAGTGTGCTTGCACGTTAAAGTTTAAAGTGTTTGGATGGCTTCTTTTAATGGACCATTTAAACACTAGGGATATGATGCAACGCAGGAACTGGATCATCCAGGATGATACGTGTGTTCTTTGCCTCTCTGCTACACATGAGGACCGTGCACATCTTTTCTTTGCTTGCAACTTCAGCCAGAGGGTTTGGAATTACCTTGGGATTTCTTGGAATGCTCAACGCAACCAGAATACATATGAGATGGCTCTTGCTGCTAGGAGGGATTTTGGTTATCCTTTCTTCACTGAGGTGGTTTTCACTGCTACTTGGAACATATGGACTCAAAGGAATGGGAAAATCTTTAGAAATGAGAGACCTACCTTCATTTCTTGGAGGAGGAACTTCATACATGATATTTCCCTATTAGCTCATAGAATCAAATGTAAATATAAGGATAACTTAGTCTCCTGGATAGCCTCTCTCTCATAGATCTCTTGTAAGTATTTCTTTTCCTTGCTTTCTGGTTCTCTATAATTATGTAGCCCTATTATTTTTTTCTAATAAAGCACTGTGAGGCTGTTGCCTTGCAGTACATAGTCAAAAAAAACTTTCATATACTTTTGGCAACTTTTTATATTATTTTTGGGACTAACATATTGATCCAGTGCCCAGTGCAAGTTCCTGTTTGTTGCATGTTTTATGTTTCACAGAAACCCTATATCAAACGGAATCCAAACGGGATAAAAATGGACGGAGAATATTTTTGGAATATTTGGAAAATTCCAAAAGAAGAATCAACACGAGACGTTGCCCGAGGGGGGCACGAGGCAGGGGGGCGCGCCCCACCCACCTGGGCGTGCCCCTGACCCTCGTGGGGCCCCCGTAAGGCGGTTGCTGCTCTACTTTGGACACAAGAAAACTAATTTTCGGAGAAAAATCTGGTCTAAGGTTTCAATCCAATCGGAGTTACGGATCTCCATATATATACGAAACGGTGAAAGGGCAGATCATCAGAACGCAGAAACAGAGAGAGACAGAGAGACAGATCCAATCTGGGAGGGGCTTTCGCCCCTCCCATGCCATGAAGGCCAAGGACCAGAGGGGAAACCCTTCTCCCATCTAGGGAGGAGGTCAAGGAAGAAGAAGAAGGGGCCCCCTCTCCCCTTCTCTTCCGGTGGCGCCAGAATGCTGCCGTGGCCATCATCATCACTGCAATCTTCACCAACAACTTCACCGCCATCATCACCAACTCTTCCCCCCTCTATGCAACGATGTAACCTCTCTCTTACCCGCGGTAATCTCTACTTAAACATGGTGCTCAACGCTATATATTATTTCCCAATGATGTATGGCTATCCTATGATGTTTGAGTAGATATGTTTTGTCCTATGGGTTAATTGATGATCGTGATTGGTTTGAGTTGCATGTTTTATTATTGGCGCTGTCCTATGGTGCTCTCCGTGTCGCGCAAGCGTGAGGGATCCCCGTTGTAGGGTTTGCAATATGTTCATGATTTGCTTATGGTGGGTGGCGTGAGTGACAGAAGCATATACCCGAGTAAGTAGGTTGTTTACGTATGGGAGTAAAGAGGACTTCATACTTTAATGCTATGGTTGGGTTCTACCTTAATGATCTTTAGTAGTTGCGGATGCTTGCTAGAGTTCCAATCATAAGTGCATATGATCCAAGTAGAGAAAGTATGTTAGCTTACGCCTCTCCCTCAAATAAAATTGCAATAATGATTACTGGTCTAGTTATCAATTGCCTAGGGACAAATAACTTTCTCGTAACAAAAAGCTCTCTACTAAAACTAATTTAGTTATGTCTTTATCTAAACAGCCCCTAGTTTTTATTTACGCGCTCTTTATCTTCTTGCAAACCTATCTAAAAACACGTACAAAGTACTTCTAGTTTCATACTTGTTCTAGGTAAAGCGAACGTCAAGCGTGCGTAGAGTTGTATCGGTGGTCGATAGAACTTGAGGGAATATTTGTTCTACCTTTAGCTCCTCGTTGGGTTCGACACTCTTACTTATCGAAAGAGGCTACAATTGATCCCCTATACTTTTGGGTTATCATTCACCAACCTCGCTTGGCCCGATGGAGCCAGTTGCAGCCCCAAGAAGGCGCGTGGTTCAGCAACTCGCCGCTCCAGTTCAGCTCGATGAGGAGTGGTGAGTTGCTCCACGCTGGCGAGCACACCGGTATGGGCGTCGTCGCTGCCGCCTCGTACCATGCCACCAGTGTCTGCGGTGCCGCGCCTCCCGTGTCTGTGGGCGCGCCTCCCGTGCCTGCGGCAGCGCCATGCAAGTAGAGAGAGAAGCCGGGTGCATGGAGAGCGACGAGTCGGTGGCCAGCTTCTCCGTGTCCGTCGCCATCAGCGAGGAGAAGTAGAACACGGGAGGCCGCCGCCACTTGGGTCCCATGAAGGCCACTGCCGAGGCTACGACTGCGCATTCAGGTGGTTTCTTTGCTTCTTCGTCTCTTCCAAGGACCTCCCTCGACCCCGCAAAGTGTCTGCCGGACATGAGGAAGACAAAGGGATCCGCGGGCGACCATTTAGATTATGTACTCCCTCTCCAGCTCGCGGGAAATATTTGTTCTAAGAATGGATAAATTGTATGTATCTATAACTAAAATAAGTCTAAATACATCCATTTCCTGGACAAGTATTTCCGGATGGAGGGAGTATTAATTATACCAAGAGAGCCGGATTGGCACCGCTTAGTTCATGTAAATGTAATGAAATCCATCATGTTTATATGAAGATCTGTCTTTTCTATACGAAATCCTTCATGCTTATATGAAATCAGTCCGTGTTTGCACGAATTTCATCTAGTTGGTTAGAGTTGTGAAAATGTATGCCGCTGGTGTTTGATGTCGTCCTCCGTAGAAGGAAGCGGGAGGAAATTTGCCGGCTGCCGTTGGAGATGATCTTATCCTGGAAATAATAGAGTGACATCCAATCCATTTGAGTTAATTGCGTGTATGATTGTCCCTCTATAAAAAGTTAATTGCATGTACAGTGTACACATACTTGCAGGGTGGCTACAGCTTCGTACAGAAAGTTAAAAACAAACAAGTCCATCCTTAATCTTGTATTCTAAGTACTCTGTGGGTTCCACTGTCAGTACAGTAGCGAAAGAAGTATATATTAAATAAGTAATATATAATATAAAAATCTAAAGTTAATTGCGTGTATGATTGTCCCTCTAAATAAGAAATAATAGAGTGACATCCAATTCATTTGAGTTAATTGCATGTATGATTGTCCCTCTGTAAAAAGTTAATTGCATGTACAGTGTACACGTGACTTGCAGGGTGGCTACAACTTCATACAGAAAGTTAAAAAGAAACAAGTCCATCCTTAATCTTGTATTCTAAGAACTCTTCCACTGTCATTACAGTAGCGAATGAAGTATATATTAAATAACTAATATATAATATAAAAATCTAAAGTTAAAGACATAATTTGAACTCATGTCATCGCGTTGCGAGCATCCGACGCTAACCAGTCCAGCACATTTTCGTTGTAGACCATGCTAGAGATATATCTCCATGTCTACTCTTATACTCCATCCGTTTCTAAATATTTGTCTTTTTTTAGATTTCAAATGAACTACCACATACGGATGTGTATGTAGACATATTTTAGAGTGTAGATTCACTCATTTTGCTCCATATGTAGTCACTTGTTGAAATCTCTAAAAAGATAAATATTTAGGAACAAAGGGAGTAGAAAACAGAGTTGGTGATGATGGTGTGCATGCCATCTTGCAATATAGACCGTCAGATTTATATCTAACGGATAGGAAGAAAACTATGGAAATTTTGCAAAAATATACCCACAACCCTCTCCACGTTCGCAAATACGGCCTTCCCTCGTTCATACTTTTCTCTCACAAGATAAACTACTCATACAAATGCATCTTGATGTTCCGTGCAACGCATGGGCATCTAGCTAGTTTCTTTTAAAATAGTTACTGCGATAATTGGGTTGAAGTGATATATTTTATGTCTGCCCCGAATGATTTCAGATTCACTAGTAGTAACAAAGAAAAGGTTAGCTTGTTAATTAACAGAAAACAGGGTGGAAACTATCACATGAGGCCGGTAAAAATGAGGCACATTGGGTTCAACATCATCGTCACTACAGCTGTGCGCGCACGAGAAGTCTACATATCGAGGGGGCTACTGAGAGAGGCATAGAGACACAATGTTCGAGAGAGAAACCAATTAATAGATTACGATCAGATCGAGTTGTCACCCTTCAGCTGTCATTGTTGGGGTGGGG
>NC_041384.1:194892199-195043506 GCF_002162155.2 Triticum dicoccoides | reverse complement strand
AGAGTTGGTGATGATGGTGTTCCTGCCATCCTGCAATATAGGCCATCCGATTTATATCCGATGGATAGGAAGGAAATAGTGGCAATTTTGCAAAAAGATACCCACACCCCTCTCCACATTTGCAAATAAGGCATTCCCTCGTTCATCCTTTTCTCCCACAAGATAAACTACTCATACAAATGCATCTTGATGTTTGGTGCAACACGTGGGCATCTTGCTAGTAGGGAGAAGGAGTTTGTGTGACACATATCTAGCTATATTAATGGATAGGTAGATAGCATTTGTGCGAGGCATACTTAAAGCATCACGAAGATAAAAAAATTGTGTGCATGCAAGTGCCGGAAAAAAATGAAGCGAGAAACAATGTGCGCGCGCGCATTTGTGTGTGTGTGAGAGAGAGAGAGAGAGAGAGATAGAGAGAGTGAAATCTCAAAACCAAAGTTCATATGGTTCCGGAACTCGAGTTAACCTTAGGCATATGTGTGAGAGACATTATTATACTTTGAGACATTAGTAGCTGTGGGTGGGCGGAATTAAAGGCGTGGGCGTGTTCGACAGAGAGAGAGAGTGTGTTTCTGTGTGAGAGACTTGTAGGACAGGGTAGAAAGACGAAGTCTAACCTTGACGGAGGGAGAGAAATACACGAAGTGAGCGTGTGTGATTCCGATGCCCACAGGGAAATGAGATATGTATGCATGTGAGAGAGATTGCACAATTCATTCACGTATCACTATCTAGTGATCCTGGACGTGCATCGCTTGAACATAAATCAATATCTACTTCGTATCGTGGCCAAAGGTACAATATCCATTCAACGCTATAAAGATTGGACACTCACATATCACATTTTTTCTATTTAAATAAACCTTTTCAGTTGTGCATGCCAAAGTTATAGTGATGTTTCTTCAAACAACCAATGTAGCTATCATGTACATGCACCATTGTTACTCTTGCATTCAAAATCATTAGTCTTGGATGATTTAAGGTTCTATTATGAAGTAATATATGTAATATTCATATATGAAATCAACGGGTACACAATTTATGAAATGGAGGCTATGTAATCATATGAGGTAACACTTTTAAGTAGTGGACTACAATATCCATTTCTTTGTGTGCGCCTCTACACTAACACGTCAATGCATTATGTTTAAAGTAAATAACCAATTGCACTAAATTATCTATTTGCACGAGAAATACATAGGCTAAGCTTTTGATCCCTTTTTTGTGAACGCGGCACTACACCCATACGATTGGCCGCGGCCGTGTGAACGTCCAAGTTATCGGCGCATCATCCCGTGTTATTGTCTTTTTTTCTTGGTGGACTTCACACCAGTTATTAACTGCTGACGCGTGCCCCGTGTACACAGTCTCGCATGACCTTCCCGCTAGCACGGTCCAAAATTAGTTGAAACTGGATATGAACGATCCCGCGGGCGGCAAAATCTCCCACCTCCTTCTAAAATTTCCGCCACCTTAGTCTTTAGCATGCGAAATTCCCCTTTTGTCCTTGGTGCACGGAGACCAACAGTTACAATACCGCCCTCATCTACATAATAGGTCGGGGCTGCTTTGGTAACTTTCGGTTTCCCCCACTACACGCCCCCCCATTTCCTCTCCCCCTCCCGCAAAAACGACTAACTCCACAGCACCAAAGCATCTCACATCACGCCGTCCGTACGTCATCGGCCTTTCTCCCCTCCCCTCTCGAAATGCTAGACTGCTCATCCACCGGCGTACCAGAGCCCATTCACTGCCAGCGGCGTCCACCTCGCCAGATCTGCTTCTGCGGCCGCATCTACCCCTCCCACCTCCCCTAGAAACAAGTAGACTGCTCATCCACCACTGTACCACAGCCCATTCAGTGCCGGCTTTGTCCACGGCGCCGATCTGCTTCGCCGGTACTCTCGTCAACCGCAGCGCATCTGCAGCGGCTCATTCGTACTCCCCACCAGAGACGGTTCATCTACACCCCCCGGAGCCGCCCCATCGACGCCCCCGTCGACGGCCTCTGATCCTCTTCGCCGACACCTTCCTTAACCCTACAGGAGCCGCTTCGCCGACACCATCGTCAACCCCACCGGAGTAGCTTCGCCTATACCATTTTCAACCCTACCGGGGCCACTTTGCCAACTCACAAGTCCACGGCCTTAGATCCGCTTCCTCGCAGCCTCATCCAACCTACCGGAGCAGCTTGTGACGCCCCATCCATGGCCGCAGATCCGCATCGTCGACACCATCCTTAACCCAACCACCAGAGCAGCTTCACCTACGCCCTCGTCCATGGCCATTGATCCGCTTCGCCCACACCATAGTCCACCCTACCGGAGTCGCTTCACAAACACCCTACTTGACGGTTCTAGATCTCCTTACCAGACCCCGACAGCCAGAGCAACATCATCACCCTTGACGTTTCTAACCTGATTCCCACCGTCTGGCAAGATGCCAAGCACTCACCACGGCCTAGGTACTTGTCACCTTTAAACCCGTCCAGCATCACCTGCCCGATGTACTTCAAATATACTAACAGGTCGCCGATACCTGTTATGCAGATGGCAAAAACTACAATGACGATGTTTCTTATGGATCTAACAGCTTGGCCAACCAAGATCCTGGACCGAGGCATTGCTATGATCTTGTAAGCGTGTCTCTCTCTCTCTCTCTCTCTTGTATTGTTCTATGCCTGCCAGCGTGCTTTGCTAGGATTTTCGACCAATAATCCCTTTGTGCAGACAATGATTTCTACTACTGGCTGCTAAATTAGATATGTAGATGTCATACATGGTACTACCTCGTACCTCCGTTCCTAAATATAAGTCTTCCTAGAGATTCCACTATAGGCTACATACGGAGCAAAATGAGTGAATTACACTAAAAAATGCATCTATATACATCTGTATGTGGTCCATACTGGAATCTCTACATAGACCTATATTTAGGAACAAAGGTAGTACATTACACAAAATCGTAGGTGGCATGTAGGAATTCCAGTACACTACATTAGGCTCCCTTAGAGTGCCTGCTATTCCCGCACACAGAGTCATGACTAGTTTATGCTATGCACACAATCATTAATTGGTGGTTTAAATATGCACAAGGGATATGCAATGTATTATCAGGAAGAGATGTCTGAAATTAGCCGTGTCAACTTGCAGATAGGGTTACACAATGAAAAAGTACAAGATGTATGTGGAAATTTCATGGAACATCGCAAAAAAGGAGAGCTAGCGGTGAGGCTATACAGTGTGCTATGGTACGTCACTCCTCCATTGCAATCATCGTGACATGTTATTTGTATGTCAGTTCTATTGGCCAAGTTTCTTAGGGACAGTTATTACGAGTTATCCTAAGAAAATAAGCACCTGTGAATATAAGCTCCATGTAATAAGCCAACCAGTTCTTTTCATTGCGTTCTCAGCTTATCTTTGGCATGATCAGTGTAAAGTCAAGATTGCATTATATTTTTTCATTTTTCTACCCATATGAAAATTAATTTGACTTGCAAACATCACAAATTGAACACAGTGCAGCAATTAATATGATAGGGAAACAGACCATCACTATTTTCTCAAAATGCAAATACAAAGATACCATCTACTTGGCACAATCTACTTTGGTCAATGTTTTCCATAGAGATCCCATTGCCTAATTTAAACTAAAAACACATGACCCACATTTAAATAAAGAGCAATTATTTATTGAAATTCGATGGTCCAAGTGGCTGGTTATTATTGTATAGCACCACCACCTGAAAGCATCATATAGCGGCAGCAGCAGCTCATAGCAACTCATCATACAGCAGCAACAGCAGTGTGCAATTCATCATATACCAGCAGCAGCTCATAGCAATTCAGCATATAGCAGCAGCAGGAGCAGCTCATAGCAATTCATCATATAGCAGCAGTAGGAGCATATCATAGCAATTCATCATATAGCAACAGGAGCAGCTTATAGCAATTCATCATATAGCATCAGCAGGAGCAGCTCATAGCAATTCATCATACAACAGCAGCAGGAGCAGCTTATAGCAACTCATCATATAGCAGCAGCAGCTCATAGAAATTCATCATATAGCAGCAGCAGCAGCTCATAGCAATTCATCATATAGTAGCAGCAGGAGCAGCTCATAGCAATGCATCATATAGCAGCAGCAGAAGCAGCTCATAGCAATTCATCGTATAGTGGATCAGAATGAAAATTTGGCAAAAAATCAGAGGAGATCCTCACCTTGTTGGATGAGCTCATCCTTCAACAGCACCTCAAGGCCATGACCTGGGAGGTGGGGAGGGGGAATAAGGTGCCTTCTGCCGCAGTGTGGCATCAGTCGTAGTTGTGCAGCGCCTGCCGGAGTAGTGCGTTGGATGAACCACAATGGAGCAGCTGCTGGAGACCATGAGAATGAGGGGCGGCGCCAGAGGGAGGAGCAGCCAGGGAGATTTGCCCCTACTCACCGGCCATGTAGCCTAGCTGGACAGAGCATCGTCGAGGACCAGGCCAGATGGGACCAGTGGCGACGGCTTGCTGGAGGAACCCTAGTGCTGCAGGCAGGGGATTGAGGTAGAGGGAAAGGGGAGAGGATATGCAAGTGGGCAGGGCAATGAACGCTTGCGTGTTTGTTTTTACCTGAGGGTGAGGTGTGACGCGGGCGTCACCAGTTGCATTTGAAGTGTAATATAGGCAGACAACAAAGTCATTTCATTATTCCCCTTCCCTTCAATTTTTAGTGAGGTTCTACATGAAACGCCCCCCTCCAAAGCGAAATTAGTTAAGCCCAAGCCCATAACTCAAAAATGACTTCCTTACATCTTTTATGGCTTATTTTGCCAATAAGCCCTGAGAAGGTGGAATAGAACTGGCCCTTAACATGCAATTCAATTGTGTGTGCAATGATGAATCACTCCTGCCTGCTGTAGTGTACATTTAGGCATCATCATACATGGCACAACCTAATACATGTTCATTCCATTGTAGAATCTGGAATATGCAATGTTTATGTTAGTTCATACGTTGCACATCATGTTTAAATGCCCCTTAAATCTGGTCAGTCAAGTGATGGTCTTTAAGCCTCCTTCTTTGCTTCTTTTCTTGATATGTAAGATTTGCTCACACATCTGTTCAATTGCTTGTTTGCATCAGCCAACCATACTAGGACTGTTTGCTTTAATTACTTGATGTTCTTGATCTAACACTCTAACAAAGCTTGTCAGTGATTTAAACACTAAGGGTTGCTGTAGTGGGGCCTTTTCTAACTCATAGGTGACATAAAGGTTTGGCTGTACACTAAGGTAGGCTCTCCAAGAGTACCTGGAGATCCAGTTCGAAGGTATGCCTAGTTTTTACATAGTGCAAACATAGTAAATTCTCATTTCATTATGTGCAACTGCAAGAGATACGGCATGTTTCATTATGTGGTGTTGTTTTGTTATAATCTCATCCTTTTGTGTTCACAGACTGGAAAGTGTGCATATTTATCATCCAAGGAGACAAGTAACTAGTTTGTGTCACCTTGCAGAGGGGGTGCAAA
The DNA here is from genome assembly GCF_002162155.2 of Triticum dicoccoides. Lineage (NCBI taxonomy): Eukaryota > Viridiplantae > Streptophyta > Magnoliopsida > Poales > Poaceae > Triticum > Triticum dicoccoides. Next base: position 195,037,982 of record NC_041384.1, on the reverse strand, counting down.
GAAGATAAGATTGAGGATTTCCAAGTACAAGATGTTAGGAAGGAGCCTTGCAAGAGAAGTAGGAGCTGCGCTGAGCCTCTTCAACCTGTTAAGGTAAGTCATTGTATCCAACTCAACAGTTCAATTCGTTGTTTGTTTCAGGCATAGTTAATTTGCTCTTTTCAATTGCTTTATTTGTCCATAGTTAATGAGATGCCCAAAGAATGATGCCTGATGTTGGGTACTTGTATAACTATTAGTTGACATAATTAAAGGCCTTACCATTTAATTACTCTGCCGAAGTGTGCCTGAAGCTTTGAAGTCTATTAACCAACTATTATTGCATGAGGCTTGCAATCTAGTTTATACTAGGCTAATGATTGCATAGTGTTGCTTGCTATAGTATGTTTGTATGAAACCCTCTGCTGTTCTTTATGCTCCCTAAGACTTTAATTGAGCTACGGAATGGCCAACTGCTTGCTTACTTCTACGCAACGTGCTGTCTAAATTTGTAACTTGTCTGTGTTTTGGATTGGGCCCCAACATCATGCTCCTCTGGTGAGCTAAGAGAGATTTCTGTATGCAGGCTGCACAGACTACCTTTTTTATAATTTTTAAAATATCATCTGCTTATGCTTCATGACATGTAACATTATTGTTAGTCCTATTTTTCCATGTACAAAATAGTCTGTCTTGCTCGCTTCACTGTTGTAACTATATTTTTGCCCTAGTCATGTGTACTTATAGAAACATTTTAGGATGAAGTGACATCAACACAAAGATCTGCGAGTAGTGCGGCATGGCCATTACCGAATGATTATGGATTGGAATTGGAATGTGCTGATGTTCTCGAGCATCAACTAGAGGTGGCAAAGACAACGTGTACATGATTCTGAACGTACAATCAACAAATTGAGACTAGACATGCAGGTATTAGATGCAGGAGTCAAAAAAATGAAACAAGACACTGAGGTAACAACAGAGGAATTTGAGATTTTTCAGACTGAAATTTGTGCTATCTAAATCCGGCCAATCCTGTTATCTGAAGAGATTATAGTTCAAATGGTAAGTTCTGTTGATGCGCGTCCATGATGTATGAGCTGTATTTGCCCAGTGTATATAATTTGCTGTTTGTGTATGCTTTATTATCACTGGTGCCGAACCATAATGCCCAGTGGGTATAATCGGCTGCAATTTCTTTATTGTATAGTGTAGGATTATTCTACATTTCTATGCCTTAGTCTCTTTATTGTATAGTGTATGTTTTTTAGAGGTGATAGTATAGAGTAGGATAATTATTTGAATATGCTATATCGTTCAAACGGGGGCCAACTCGCCCAAACGTTGTAGTGACCATGGCCCTCCACAGGCCGTACGATCCATGGGCCATCTACGGGACGGACGATCCATGGCCTTCTATGACCGTCGGATCCATGGGCCTTCTATGGGCTGTTGGATTCATGGGCCTTCTATAGACTATCGGATCCATGGGCCTTCTATGGTCCATCGGATCCATGGGCCTTCTATGGGCCATCGGATCAATGGGCCTTCTATGGGCCGTCGGGTCAATGAGCCTTCTACTGGCCGTCTCATCTATGGGCCTTGTACGGGCCGTATAAGGGGCCGTAAACGGGCCAGAGTGGAAATTGCACATTTTATGGGCTGACCATAACAGGCCGTTAATAGGCCGTATTTGATGATGCTATGAAAATGGCCCAACAGATTAACGGGCCACAAACGGGCCGACTGTATCCACGGGCTGAATTTGGCCCACAAGCAGAAAAGGCCAGTAACAGGCCGTAAGTAGCCGAATGCTGGAAATGAGCCCTCAGAAGGCAGAAAGGTAACACGGGCTGGAAATGACCCAATGGAATAATGGGCCGTTAATGGGTATAAAGCGATACACTGTTCATTATGGGCTGGTTTCACCACGGGCCATTAATGGGCCAAGAGTTACAAAGGGACTCATATGGGCCGAAATACGTCGTGGGTCATACATGGGCCGGAAGTTAAAACGGGCTGGAATTATATTAGACGGCCCAGATGACGCTATTGGGCCTAACTCGGGTAGGCCGTAAATGGGCCCTGGGTTAGCGGGCTGTAAATGGGCTATATGCGAACATGCCGTTAACAGGCTTGCCGTGGGCCGGCCTGCCACCTTTTGAACAAGTCAAACGGGCCGACCTTTTCACAGGAATGGGCCTCTGTTGGGCCGTGCCACGTGTCGACGTATCATAGGCGCTTTTGGTCCAATGAGTGGATGACATCTGTCCCAACGGTGAGAAGACACGTGTTTCCTCCAGCCAATGATGATTTTACACGTGGAAAATCCCCATTGGTCGGGGCTGTTAACGGGTTATCGGATCCAAAAACCGGACCCGATAGCTTAATGGCGTTCCGTTACGGTGGATGCCACGTGTCGGTCACCCTTGACAAAAGCACTTCTATGACGCGCGATTTATCGTCATGGAAGTGGACACTTCTGTGATGATAATTTTGGTAATGTCATGGAACACTTCAACGACAGCACATGTATGACTATCTTGATTCTGTCATAAAATTGTCATGGATGTACATGCCTGATAGAAAACGTGACCTACTGTGACAGACACGTATCATCGCAGAAGTGTATTTTTTTTGTAGTGCTCGAGGACGAGCAGGAATTAAGCTTGGGGATGCTGGATACGTCTCCAACGTATCTATAATTTTTGATTGTTCCATGCTATTATATTATCTGTTTTGGATGTTTAATGGGCTTTATTATACACTTTTATATTATTTTTGGGACTAACCTACTAACCCAAGGCCCAATGCAAATTGTTGTTTTTTTTGCCTATTTTAGTGTTTTGCAGAAAAGGAATATCAAACGGAATCCAAACGGAATGAAACCTTCGGGAGCATGATTTTTGGAACACACGTGATCCAGAGGACTTGGAGTGGACGTCAAGAAATAAGCGAGGAGGCCACCAGGCAGGGAGGCGCGCCTGCCCCTGGGCGCGCCCCCACCCTCGTGGGCCCCTCGCAGCTCCACCGACCTACTTCTTCCTGCTATATATACCCATATACCCCGAAACCATCCAGGAGCACCACGAAACCCTATTTCCACCGCCACAACCTTCTGTACCCGTGAGAACCCATCTTGGGGCCTTTTCTGGCCCTCCGCCGGAGGGGGGATCGATAACGGAGGGCTTTTACATCAACACCATAGCCTCTCTGATGATGTGTGAGTATTTTACCTCAGACCTTCGGGTCCATAGTTATTAGCTAGATGGCTTCTTCTCTCTCTTTTGATCTCAATACAAAGTTCACCTCGATCTTCTTGGAGATCTATTCGATGTAACTCTTTTTGCGGTGTGTTTGTCGAGATCCGATGAATTGTGGGTTTATGTTCAAGATTATCTATGAACAATATTTGAATCTCCTCTGAATTCTTTTATGTATGATTTTTTATCTTTGCAAGTCTTTTCGAATTATCAGTTTGGTTTGGCCTACTAGATTAATGTTTCTTGCAATGGGAGAAGTGCTTAGCTTTAGGTTCAATCTTGCGTTGCTCGATCCCAGTGATAGTAGGGGAAACGACATGTATTGTATTGTTGCTATCGAGGATAAAAAGATAGGGTTATATCATATTGCTTGAGTTTATCCCTCTACATCATGTCATCTTGCCTAATGCGTTACTCTATTCTTATGAACTTCATATTATAGATGCATGCTAGATAGTGGTCGATGTGTGGAGTAATAGTAGTAGATGCAGAATCGTTTCGGTCTACTTGTCGCGGATGTGATGCCTATATACATGATCATGACTAGATATTCTCATAACTATGCACTTTTCTATCAATTGCTAGACAGTAATTTGTACACCCACCGTAATACTTATGCTATCTTGAGAGAAGCCACTAGTGAAACCTATGGCCCCCGGGTCTATTTTCCATCATATAAGTTTCCAATCTATTTGAGTTTGCAATCTTTACTTTTAATCTTTATCATAAAAATACCCAAAATATTATCTTATCATCTCTATCAGATCTCACTTTTGCAAGTGGCACTGAAGGGATTGACAACCCCTTTATCGCGTTGGTTGCAAGGTTCTTATTTGTTTGTGTAGGTACGAGGGACTTGCATGTGGCCTCCTATTTGATTGATACCTTGGTTCTCAAAAACTGAGGGAAATACTTACGCTACTTTGCTGCATCACCCTTTCCTCTTCAAGGGAAAACCAACGCATGCTCAAGAGGTAGCACCTACGGATCCGTAGGTCTATGGTGGGCTACTCACGCATCATCGGAGAGGCACCAATGTGGATGATGAACCCCTCCGTGATGGTGTTAGATTGGATATCTTAATTTTGGAACTTGTGGCGGCTGGAATCGTGTTTCGACTGCTCCCCTAGCATTTCTGGAAATTTGGGTATTTATAGAGCGAAGAGGTGGTGTAGGAGACCCCTGTGGGCCCCACAACCCACCAGGGCACGCCCTAGTGTCTTGCGGGCCCCACGGACCTACCCTCTCGTCCTTTGTGGGCTCCCAAATTGTCTTTTGGTCCAAACAAATCTCCAAAAAGTTTCACTGCATTTGGACTCCGCTTGATAGGGATATTCTGCGAAGTAAAAAACAAGCAAAAATAGCAACTGGCACTGTGCACTATGTCAATAGGTTAGTCCTAAAAAATGATATAAAGTTGCTATAAAATGATTGTAAAACATCCAAGAATGATAATATAACAGGATGGAACAATAAAAAATTGTAGATACGTTGGAGACGTATGAGCATCCTTAGGCTTAATTCCTGCTCGTCCTCAAGTAGGTAAATGATAAAAACAAATTTTTTGATGTGGAATGCTGCCTAACATGTTCATCACATAATCTTTTCTTTGTAGCATGGTAATTTGGACTTTTAGACGGTTCAAAGCAATAGTCTAGTTTTGACATGAAGACTTCAATACTCAAGCATATCAACAAGCAACCATGTCTTCCAAAATATCAACACTAAAGAAAGTTATCCCTAGCCCATCATGCTCAATCATTGATCCATGCATGAAACACACTCGAATATTATCTACATCCAATGCTCAAGTACGATCATAGTGCTCTGACTACAAAAAAATACACTTCCGTGATGATACATGTTTGTCACAGTAGGTCACATTTTCTGTCATGCATGTACATCCATGACGATTTTATGACGGAATCAAGATAGTCATACCTGTGCTGTCGTAGAAGTGTTCCATGACACTACCAAAATTACGATCATGGAAGTGTCCACTTCCATGACGATAAATCGCGCGTCATAGAAGTGCTTTCGTCAAGGGTGACCGACACGTGGCGTCCATCGTAACGGCTCGCCATTAAGCTATCGGGTCCGGTTTTGGATCCGATAACCCGTTAACAGCCCAGACCAATGGGTATTTTCCATGTGTAAAATTCTCATTGGTCGGAGGAAACACGTGTCTGCTCCTCGGTGGGCCAGATGTCGCTCGTCCATTGGAGGAGACATGCCTATGATACGTCGACACATGGCAGGGCCCAACAGAGGCCCATATAGGTTAAATGGGCTGGCCCAACTAAAGGCCCACAAGATTTTACGGACCATAATGGGCCGGCCCAACTAAAGGCCCACAAGATTTTGCGGACCACAATGGGCTGGCCTAGCTAAAGCCCACAAGATTTTGTGGACCATAATGGGTCGTCCCAGCTAAAGGCCCACAAGATTTTGCTGACCATAATGGGCCGGCCCAGCTAAAGGCCCACAAGATTTTGAGGACACTAGTGGGCCGGCCCATTCACAGGCTGCCATGTTTTGGGCCAATTGTCGGCCCATATTTGATCCGGTCCATTAACAGCCTGCCACGTTCCAGGCCTAATAAATGCCCATATGAGATCCGTCCTGTTAAAAGCCTACCACGTTCTGGGCCAAATTACGGCCCAGATAAGATCCGGCCCTTTAAGAGGCTTTGGGTCAAATTATAGCCCATATCAGATTCGGCGCGTCAACTAGACGCTATACTTTTGGGCCCACTTGCTAAAGGCCCATTTAGTAATTCGGCCTGATATTAGTCTCGGCCTGTTAAAGGCCTGTTTAACATTTTGGCCCTATATTTACTTCGGCCTGTTAAAAGCCAGTCATATAGTTGGGCCTAACTACGGCCCGGTTTGCATCCGACCTGCTCACAGCCGATAATCTGATTGGGACAAACAAGGACCGAGACAATTTTGGCCTGTTAACGGCCCGTGATGTGATTGGCACAATCATGGGCCAGGATCTATTTAGGCCTGCTGCCAGCCCGTGAGCTGTTCGGCATGTTTCAGGCCCAACCTACTTTTCAGCCTCCTAAAAGCCCATTGAGTTTTCTTGCAAAAATAGGGCCAACGGTTTACTCGGCCTATTAAAGGCCTGAATCTACTTGTGGGCCAGTTTACATTTAGGCCTGTTAATGGACCAAGATGACTGGGCCCATGATGCGGATCATACATAGTGATTTGCATGATGACCCGATTATGTACCGTAATTTTACGGTTTGGCTGGTTTACTGTGAACACATGATATATATACAGTAAAATAATTGCAACATCATGAATAAGAAAAAACCTAGACTATACAATAAAGAAATTACGGCATATTACATCCACTGGGCATCAAAGTTTGCCACTATGATAATAAAGCACAAGAAGACAACAGATTACATACACTGGGCATCAAAGATTGCCACCAGTGCAAATAAACACGTCGACAAAATAATATACAAAACCGCCAACACTTCAATAGAGTTCAAGAAAGGTTAGCCCTGCTCGGGGGCTGCAGCGCAAGCAACTGAGCAAGATGATGAGACTGCGCTTGTTTGACACTTATATCCTCCTCACCCTGAAAGATAAACAAGCAGACAGATGACAGGTTTTGCACATATAAGTATGAGTACTGACAATTCATCACATTTCTTACTAACGAATAAAGTGACATAGTTTAAAATAGCACTAACACAATATGGTATTGTTCAGGTCAAGGCATGGCAGGAAATGACATTGTGAAGGAGTTGGCAGCTTCACGACGCCACTGGATTACAGATCAAGAACCCATAAGTATCAGTGGTTAGTGTGCTGTCAATTTATCCCATTTCAGATTGGCAAATAAAGAGACGGTTTAAATAATAGTAGAATGATATGACATTGTTCATAGTTAAGACATTGTAGAATATTACATTGTGCTATAGTGGGTAGGTTCACGACACCACTGGATTATAAATCAAGAACAGAAGCATAGATGCAGTGCAAAAGAAGATCACTTGCTCTGTGTAGTTTAATTTACATGGTATGAAGAAGGAACTTGGTTGTACAACTGAAAACTTAAATTGAGAAGGACAAACTTTTGTTTATGAACTACATAATAAACTTTAAACATGCAATTTGATGCAAACACCAAAAATAAACAGCTGTTGCAGCCATGCCTAACAAAATATACACAATAAAGTTTGAAGGCTTGAGAAGGACAAACTTACATTATTGGTGAAGACATGCTCTATAAAGCCCTTGTCCATGCTGATGGGGAGGGGGGCAATTCAAGAAGTTTACCACAGAATCTTCTTCATAAGCATTTCCTTTATTCTACATTTTTTAAGAGTAAATATAGATGTGATAATATAAGAAAAAATGGAGAATATTTAAGATAAGATGAAGAGTGATGCTATAAATGTAAGTACAGTGATACAGGAAAAAGGTACAACCAAAAGCAATGTAGAGCTAAACTTCTTCAGTACCATCGGTGTTATCTAACCTTATGGTAAGAGTAAATATAGATCTGATGTGTAAAAAATGGAGGGCAAACTGCAGAGTGATGCTACATGTACAACTAGCTGTCAATATAAGTACACTAACAAAGGACAGCAGGTACTTACAAGAACAATGCAGAGCTAAAAAAATTCACTGGCATTGGATATATTCTACACTAGTGTAACCATTCATACAGATCAGATAATTTGGAGCGAACAATTGATAAGCAAGCTATCACATAATGAACCAGGTATGTATGCAAGTACAGTGATATAGGACAACAGGTACTAACAAGAGCAAAGCAGCGGGCAGCATATTGGCGATATCCTATCGTCCTTTTCAAACCAGAATTCTTCTTCGAGCAGATTTCCTGCAAAAAAAGATCCGTAAGGCACATGCGGAAAAGTAGAAGTTCAAATTGTCATGTGAGATCATAGACAGTACCTCATCCTGGGAACGAGACCAGTGCATAACAAGGTTTTTCGATTCAATGTCTTCTAAATTTAGCACATGTTCCGCTTCATTGCATACAGTGTTGGTTGCCCACTCATGATGAATCACAGCACCCAAAGAAATGCAATTCCATGATGTCTCTCTATATGTGGCCACATGCATTTGGAAAATCAAGTGGGAGCATTGCCTGACCAATTAAATGTGTGTCTGTTAACTAATATCAGTATCATATCACAATTCGTATTTGAAGAAGTAAGCTTTGGACTTATGATTGATGTGTTGTTTAGCTTCAAGAGTGGACTACTGCTAGTGCGACACAAAGCAGCTACGCAGATCATAGTGTAGATATAATGGGAAAATCATAAGCATCACAAGTAAAATCAGCAAAGTGGAACTTGCTGGAATATATGTGCTAGTATTGCCGGTACGGCTAGAAAGGCTTCGGATACCAGCTCTCTTCAACTGAAGGTGCGGTACTATTAATATCCCTGTAACTCTCAAAGGCGACATGGCTCCCTGCATTTCCTTGCTAATCTTATAGGATTCAAGTGGGCAGGCCACTACACTTCCTATTCCTATGTTTACAAAATCCTACGAATCAAAGAGGCCCGAAGAGTTCAAAGTGTCCATCACAACCGACCATATAGACCTGTACACTACAAATGTCCCTGCTCATCTTCACTACAAGGAACATACTGTACTACTATCATACTCCCTCCGTTCCAAAATATAAGTCTTTGTAGAGATTTCCACTATGGATCACATACAGATGTATACAGATACATTTTAGATTCTAGATTCACTCATTTTGCTCCATATGTAGTCCATGGTGGAATCTATACAAAGACTTGTATTTAGGAACGGAGAGAGTACTTATTAAAGAAGAACGGAAGAGGAACATGCTAAAGAAGAGCCAGCAGATTTTGGATAATAAAATGTTCGTTGCGTAGTGCCCACACATGATGAACCAGAGCGCATTAAGAATGCAACTCCCTGCTGTCTCTCTATATGTGGTGCACGTGCTTTTCAAAAGTAAAGTAGGAACATTAGCTGACCAATTAAACATTATATGTTTTAGTAATATCAGCATCATATCAGATTCGTGTTTGAGGAACAAGTTTGGAATTATGAGTGGCACGTTGTTTAGCTTGATGGATTCAGGAGCAGTGCTAAGCAGGTACGATGATGGTACTGAATATAAAGGCATGTCTGCATGCAAGTCGTGTGACTTTTGTCATTTGGGTCGGTCGACCATTTCAGGCGTTTGGATGAAGATCCTACGTTTCCTAACTCTTCTTATTCCTTGTCTCTGATTCTTCCCATACAGAACATCGCACGGGCCGCCGGCCGAACGACCGGCCTCCATCGCTTGTGTTCCTCTGCCACCACCACCCCCCAGCCCCGCCCCCACTCGCATCGAGTTTTCTTCGTTTGGCGAGGCCCCACCACTGCCCCCCACAACCACCGTCCCCACTCGATCCCCTTCCTTCGCACTGGCGAACTCCGGCGAGCTCTCAAAAATTGACTGACCCAATTTTGAAATTTAGTCTACTGTCATTTAACTAGTGTGGAATATAAAGGGGGAAAACCTTAAGCATTGCGAGTATAGTGTTGAGCGTGCCATGGCGGATCTGAAGGTGCAAACTGGACAAAGGCAACTTCGCAAACAATGTTTGCTTTCAACTAACAAGTAAGTGATGGACAAGAAATCTGAGTAAAGCAGTGACGATCTATTTCTTGCTGCGATAAATAAGTTGAGAAGATATGAAAGAGTACCGTCTCTGGTGCAACACCGTGTATGCATCTGCTGAGAATTTGACGGTGCTGCGGTAGCGATGGCTGTCAGTGGCGTGGAAGTAGATCTAGGAGGGTAGATAGTGGCGGTGGGGCACGGTGGACGAGACGGTCGTGGGAGCGGCACCGGCAAGGTGGACGATGGCGGGGTTGAAGCGAGAGGACGGGATGCAAGGATCCCGGTCCGAAGCCGTGGATGAGAGAGGTCGATCTCTTGTATTGGCCGATGGCGTCGGGGTATCAGCTCCGGCATGGTGGAGGAGGACGGCAGTGGATGGGGTGGCAGACGGAGGAGGCTGGGGTGGAGAGGGTGTTTTGGCGCCCATGGAGTACGAATGGGGAAATGGAGGGAGAGAGGAAGGGGGAACCATGTGTTCAAGGCGTGCTTGTCTCAAATGCGAGGAAATTTATAAACTTAGCCCCCGTTTAAAATTTCCTACATCACAACAGTATTAGTTGGTTGGGGATAGGACGGTAATCTCGCATACACCGAATATTTGCCGACGAGAGTTTGTTTTCAGTGCCCACCGTGTATGAATTGGGGAGGGAGTCGATTTCGGCTGAGGAGACACTGTGTTTTGGCGCCCACCATGTATGAATCCGGGTGAGAGGCGGTTTTGTCACATTTGAGTGAAATTACAAACCTACCCCTATCGAAACCTATAGAAACCGAGCCGATAGGCTTTGCGTCACAGGGATAGGCAGTAATTTCCATCTCGCAGATTTTGGTTTCGGGCGGTTACTACTACTTTCCCCGCTTCATTTAAAATTTTGTAGAGCAAGAGTGCACGTTTACCATGCCAACTCAATTCGAATCCAATTTGTATTCTATTTTTGTTCGGGCAGGATCCATTTTCGATTGGAATAAAATTCTATATACATCATTTTTTATATATATACTTTCAAAAGCACAACAAAGAATTCTGCTCCTTTATATGTATAATATGATTTACAAATACAAAGATCTCAAAATCATAAGGTTGAATTCAAAAAATTTAAACCAAATTATGTTCTACTAAAATGTATGGATCAGTAATATCTACATATTAAATAGCTTAGATGCATGTTTGATAGATCAATTTTGGTTTGAGTATGAATTACATGTATCATCATCTCGAATTCAAATATTTGAATCCCTTTTATGTTGACTCCTTTCACGCCCATCTCTCTCGCATGCATGCTCCTTCATGTAGCTATCACTCTCTTTTCTCCAGCTCACCCGTATGCTCACTTCATGTTTCTCCTATCTTCGCAAACATGGTCTCTCAATGTCTCCCTTGAGAAGTGTCAAACTCTCCCTATTGTTATACATTACACAGTTTTCATTATCTCTCACGTCTCTACCGTTCTCTGGTATCACTAGGTACCTAAGCTTTCTTTTTCACTGCCACACACACAGTCTCACTCGTCTTTCACTTTGTCTTTCTCTCTATAGGGTTCTCTCACACACCCTATATATCTCTAGATATGACTCATACCACTAAAATTACTCTCTACTGCAGACACAACATTTGTTGCGGTCTCCTTTCCGTCTCCATCCCAGTTATAAAACTGACATTATTCATTTGTTTATTGCTCAGACAAACTGCCTCTCTCTCTCTCACACACACACACACACACAACTCCTACTTCCACTGCCCTTCCCGACTACCGTCTCTCTCTCACACACACAAAACTCTCGCTTTAGCACCCCCGACTCATATTTCTCTCACAAACATTTATCGACTAGCCTCTAGATAGGTTTATACACCCGCACACTCATGCTTCCACTATCGCATACATGTCTCTCTCGCGCTCCTTATATCTATGTAAATTTTTCTTCCCTTCTTGAGACACGCCCTCTCGATCATGCACACACACACGCACACTATCCCCTCATTTTAAGATGATACTTCTCTCACACACACTCTTTGTGTCTTTGTCACACATGCACTCCGTCCTCCTCCTCTCTCTCACACACACATGTGCTTTTTGCAACAACTAGCAAGATGCCCATGCGTTGCACGGAACATCAAGATGCATTTGTATGAGTATTTTATCTTGTGGGAGAAAAGGATGAACGATGGAAGGCCTTATTTGCAAATGTGGAGAGGGGTGTGGGTATCTTTTTGCAAAATTGCCATAGTTTCCTTCCTATCCGCCAGATACAAATCGGACAACCTATATTGCAGGATGGCAGGCACACCATCATCACCAACTCTATTTTTTATCTCTACTAGGAAGATGCCCGTGCATTGCACGGAACATCATGATGCTTTTTTTACAAAACACTTGTTGTGATTGACCCATGCAGGAGTAATCTCATGTGTAAAAACTAATGATATCTCGAGAATTTCATCGAAAAAATGGTATCTCGAGATTTCCATAAAAAAATGATATCTCGAGAAAGATGAGAGATAAGGTGAGGAGGAGTGGGGCCCGGTGGTGATTGGTGGTCGGACTGAGTGGAAGCATAGCGATGGACGACGCTGGCAGCGTCCACCATGCCAGATTGTTCCATAGGATTCCTTTTTAATTGCTCAACAATGAGGTTGTGGGAGATAAGGCTGAACGAGGGAATGTCTTATCTGCAAATGTGGAGAGAGGTGCGGTATCTTTTTGCAAAATTATCATAGCTTGCTTTCTATTCGTCAGATATAAATCGGACGGTCTATATTGCAAGATGGCAGGCACACCATCATCACATACTTGATTTTTTATAAGAGTAGATAGGCTCTTATAAAAAGCATAGTCGGTGATGATGGTGTGCCTGCCATCCTGCAATATAGGCCGTCCGATCTATATCTAACGGATAGGAAGGAAACTATGGCAATTTACCCGCACTCCTATCCACATTTGTAGATAAGGCCTTCCCTCGTTCATCCTTTCTCCCACAAGATCTTGATGTTCCGTGCAACGCACGGGCATCTTGCTAGTAAGAGTAGAAATTAGACATATAACACTTCTCGAATCTTGAAACCAACAACATTCCTCCCTTATCTCATCAAAACCGCCAAAGGAATATATTTTGAGCGAAACATAACATATTTTTAGTGATATACCTATTTCAAAACTAGACTCTTTTTTCTATCAAATCGGTGAATGTGTATTAATCAACTTTGATCGTGTGGCAATGCATCGTTCCACAATGTAGTGCCTATAGATTTTTTAAGAAGTCAAACTTTGCAAACTTTGACCAAGTTTGTAGAGAAAAATATTTATATCTACAATAGCAAAAATATATAATGCGAAACTACATCATATGATGAATCTAGTGATATATGTTTCGCACTCTAGATGTAAATATTTTTCTCCAAAAACTTGGTCAAAGTTTGTGAGGTTTGACTTTTTCAAAAAATCTATAAGCACTACATTATGGAACGGAGGGAGTAGTTATTACCACTGTATAATTTTTTGGACACTAGACAAATGGTGGAGTACATATGACGGTGTCCTGGACTAGGGGGTACTCATCACGTCATCTCCCAATCAGTTGGATTGGGCCTAGGACCCCCATGGCCATATACTTATGGGCCAGTTCAGACAGCTGCCGCATAGAAGGAAGATTCCATAAGACTTGGTGATCAAGACAAGGACTCCTCCCCACCGGCGTATTCGGCTAGGACTCTTGTTATCCTAGGCCTCTGGTGCATTATATAAACCGAGGCCAGACTAGTCGATAGAGAGATACGCAATCATAATCATAGGCTAGCTTCTAGGGTTTTAGCCTCTACGATCTCGTGGTAGATCAACTCTTGTAATACTCATATCATCAAGATCAATCAAGCGGGAAGTAGGGTATTACCTCCATCAAGAGGGCCTGAACCTAGGTAAACATCATGTCCCCCGCCTCATGTTACCATTAGCCTTAGACGCACAGTTGGGGACCCCCTACCCGAGATTCGCCGGTTTTGACACCGACATTGGTGCTTTTATTGAGAGTTCCGCTGTGTGATCGGCAAAAGGATCAATGGCTCGACTGCAGATCAACTGCGACATCGGTTCTTCATCACCGGCTCGACTGGTCACCTTGGCTGGACTGAGGACTGCGCCCTACCTCTGACCGTCATGTTCGGAGGAGGGCCTTCATCAACATCAACTCCGATCTCTATCAAGATCATGGAGGAATCATCCAGGGAGCCCGTGGGCTCAACGTCAACATTGCCCTCGGGCGACCGTGCTGTTTTTCTGGACAGCAAACTTGTATCCGCCGCCACTGCCTCCTCAAGTGTCGTTTTAACGATTTCTTCAGTGGAATTGTGCGAAATTGAGTCTACAACCCTCGAAAATTTCGTCGAGTTCCGATGGAGGAATCTCCTGCAATCCACGATATACCGGAGCCCTGTCAAATCTGGATGGGAATCTGGACGAGTTTAGGGCGTGGTGTCCAGATTCTAGCTCGGACGTCCTTTGGAAGATCCAACCATTGATCGGATGCGGAATTCCTATATCTACCACCCCTCAAACTTTCAGCTCGATCCGACCATCCAAACTCCAGGAACCTTCCGATTAGTGCATCACTTTTCGGATCTGTTTTCTGCGCGAGAACGAATCCGACCCGAATTCATCTTTTTTATGAACGGGATTTCAGACATCCTTTTTTAAAGAAGTTCTGTATGGGGTATTGTGTTTTGTTTTCAAACACATCCCACTAATTTTGAAGTCTTTTCCAATATGATCTTCACCATCGCGCTGGTGTCAAACCAGCCCGACAACATTGCTCTACGGCTGCCAACCTGCACTAGACACGTTGTCACTTTATTGAGCCGAGCTTAACTTCTTCGGATCATCATCTCGGCAAGCCGAACAAGAGTTTGGCATCGCGAAGGATAAATCATCACCAACATCGCCGCCCCACGGATTACACGGAGCGGGCACACCGGCATCGCCGCACGGTCACTTCATCAAGCCGGCATTGACCACGTCACGACCGGCATCGGCAGGGCCACACTGTTGCTTCTTCAAGCCGATATCCATCACGCCGACCTACTTCGACTCATCGGCTGACATCGAGGCTTCGACAACTCGGCTGGACCAGGGGCTTCGCCATCTCTTCATCAACCTACTTCGGAGACTTCAACGTCACTAGCCGACCAGCTTCATCACGTTAGCTGGACCGAGGGCTTTGCCTCGGCATGCCAACCTTAGCCAGCATCGCCATGCTGTCGCTTTATCACCCATCAGGCAATGGGTGTGCGGATCGAGTCCCAATTTTGGGAGTCACCTTTCTTCGGATTGCTACAACAAATAAACCAGGTGCTATTAATCCTAGTAATTTTTGCTTGTTTGGGTTTATTTTTTCCAAGAAATTATTACTCTGGTTTGTTCCATTATCTGTACACAGGTCTATCAAATGATGGCCGCACTAACGACGGTCGCATGGTGGTTCGGTCAGGTTCTGTACATAGTCCGGCGCACGCCGCATCCGGAACTCGGACCAACCTGTGAATTCAGGCTTTTCCACGCCTTTACCGCGTCACGCCGACGCCCTGCATCGACATTCACTTCGGCGCAGGCCATATTTTCTTTTATTACTCACTTTGCATAAATTATCTATTATGCAACGATTTTTTTTAATTATTGTTATTACTATTATCTCCGGCTTGCACTATTTTTTGTGCACAGGAAAATGATCCGGGTCGGGCAGTATCGTCAACTCGGTGTACTGACATACAACGTCACCTCTGCTGGACGGGGGGCTTCGCCAACACATCATTACCCCACGCCGGGCACTTCGGCATCACTCTGCCGGCCTGCATTGGCCGTGCTATGTCACCACTTTGGAGTGCCGAGCTCTTCGCTCCGCCACTTCGAGACCAGCTTGGGGGATGGAACCTTGTCCCGCATCAAGCTCGGACCCCGTCATCAATGCCGAACACATTAACCAGCTAAGTTGCCTTCATGCTCAAAGTTTTAAATTTTTAACTTGTGTTCTGTTCGGCCTAGCATTATACCTTTTTGGCAAAAAGTTGTTTGTGAAAAAAATTCCTTGTCATAACCTTGTTTGTGACACACAAATTCAAATACCTAGTTCACTTGGGGGCTTCGTTCATGAAGCATTTCCTCTTGCATATGATTATACTTGTACGGCTTTGTTCCTTGTTCGTGTATTACGCCACAATATGCACCATATTGACCTAAGCGATTTGCAAGCTGGGTTGCCTCGCTCCTGTGTTTACACCTACGTTCCCGATTGTTCAGCTAGGGAGTAAAGGGAGCACCTCTGCGATTGTCATGATCGGGTCATCCGAGCTCAGACCTCAGACTGGGTGAAGCCGAAAGCTAGCGCTCTTATTGTTTTCAATTATGGTTGGCACACAACGGAACTCATGAGTACAAAAAATCTATTGCACCAGTCTCATAGTAACAATGAGCAACTGAAGAAAGGTATCAGTGGGGGTACTATTTTCTTCGAAGATGCTTCTTACACTTCATCAGTAATATAGCATAAGTTCCCTGAGCGCGCTTTGTCTATTACAGCCTTATGGTTTGATTGCCTGGTTATCGGAAACACCGTCGATATTTTGACAGGTGGACTACATAACACTTTTCGGTCCTTGACCATAGAGGGAGAAGCCGATGGTCGGTTAAGACGCGTTTAAAGTTCGGGTGAACAAAGATATGATATTAGTACTTCGGTACATACAATCATTATACATAAAATTCTTTTACCCAAATCACTTGGGGGCTCTTAAATGAGCCGTTTTATAATAAGTGTTCTTCTTCTTAGTCGTTTCAAAGTTTTTATTATTACTATTTACCACTCCTTTCTCGACGCAAGTGTGTGGTCAATAGCCGGATAGCCTTGCTTCTCTCTTTAGCCGCTCGAACTTAGTTTGCTAAACTAGCCTCGGAGAAGAACTCCACCTTCGGGATAAGGAGGTGGAAGCCATAGGCTGACCCGCTTGAAGTCTTGAGATACGATGTGTCATTGTAAAGCACGATAGCAACACAATTTTCTTTTTCTAAGACCAATTTTCAATTTGGCACCAAACACTTGATCTAGTTCGGGCGTCCAGTTTTTACTGAAGTTTTTGGTTTTCCAAGCCTATGGCACTTTTTAAGCTATTTGTGTGTTTCCAGCATTAGTCTCGTAGTGCAGCGCCGGACACCTTTAGGGATTCGGCAAAAACATTCTCGGACATTGATGTATATGCATCGGTTTCGAATTGCGTCTTTGGTCAATAGTTGGGTTGCCCGGCTCCTATGCTTGCCTCCTACATTCCGCTTTGTTCGGCTAGGTGCGCAATGGGAGAACCACTGCGATTGTGCTTCCAGCTAGCATGGTTAAGCGCTTCAGTGGAGAAAGCCGAAAACTGACTGTCACAATAAGCGTAAACTGGTCAGCGATCTGATGACTGTGTTAAATGATGTTCCGTTCATAATATTGGCCGAAGTGTTTACGGCTTGACCTCGACTGTCGCCGAACACTAATCGGAGGCTAGTAACTGGCCTTCCAACTTTAAGCTCCTATGACTAAGTGAAAGTTATAAAGCCCGCATATCTGATTGCCTCATTTCTGCTAACACAACCGCCTTCGGGCACCGAGACATCGGCTAAGGGTTGTTTTGTTAGTGCGGAAACACCCTGCGTAGTATCTACCAAGGGGTAGAAGCCGACGATGGGCCACTTTCAACTGATAAACGGTCGCAATGGAGTCAAAATAATGATGTAAATTACTTGGACACATAGAGTCATTATACATAATCTGTGATTTTACTCTGGATATCGATCCTTAATTCGGCCACCCGTGCCCACATTAAGGCTCAGGGGCTACTGGCTTTGTGCTCATTATTTATAAATATTAAAGGTGCACATCGATCCCCTGATTTGGTGTTACCACCCGACTAGTGTCTCGGGGGCTACTGCATTGCTTATTCAATGCAGAGAATTCAAAGTGCACAGTGTTCGGCTTGAACGAACTATGCGCATACGCGTCTTCGGACAATAATAAGTACCATATGGACCTATCCGACATCAAGCTAGTATATTTCCGCGACTTCTCACAACCCTCTCTCAGGGGCCCGTTCGCCGATCACTATTATCTCTAATATATTACACTGCGTTTTTATTCCTATATATGCTGCCGAGCTAGGAGTTGATCCTCAGGTCGATTTCACGACCTGAGTCTCAGAAGCTACTAGGATCAGCAGTTTCATATTTTCCTTCAGCTGCATCTCGGATTTTAGACTGACACACACCTTGAGGGCTACTGGATGTACATATACTGGCTATATATATCGGCAACGAATAAATTGCACCAATAAAAAATATTCACAAAAAATCAGCCCGCTATCGGGTGGTGCACCACCCCGGAAGCAGTCCGGCAAAAAGCTCGGGCACCAGTGGCTGCCTCCATAGAGGGTATTTCCAGCGTTGGAGCTTGGACATAGTCCGGCGTTGGAGCTTGGATACAGTTCGGTGTTGGAGCTTGGATATAGTCCGACGTTGGAGCTCGGATACAGCCCGACGTTGGTACTCGGCTGCAAAAGATACCTCGAATACAATCCGGCGTTGGGGCTTGGACGCAAGAGGACACTGCCGCCCGGGAACAACTTCAAACTCGAGGTGTGGCATAAAAATAACAAGGCATTTATAAAGGCCAGAAACTTGAAGGGGCTCCTCGGATACCCGACGTGTAAACTCGTCGGATGCACTTCGGCGATCCTCAAAATCGAAGATGAGAAGATTTGTTGAACCAGATTTCAAGACCGACAACCGAAGATGAAGAACAGTTCGGAAGAATCGAGGAGCGTCCCCAACTTGAAGACCGGTTCAGGGGGCTACTGACGGTGTCCTGGACTAGGGGGTACTCATCACGACGTCTCCTGATCAGTTGGATTGGGCCAAGGAACCCCATGGCTGTATACTCATGGGCTACTTCAGACAGCTCCCGCATACAAGGAAGATTCCACAAGACTTGGTGATCAAGACAAGGACTCCTCTCCACCGGCGTATATGTCTAGGATTGTTGTTATCCTAGGCCTCTGGTGCATTATATAAACCGAGGCCAGGCTAGTCGATAGAGAGATACGCAATCATAATCATAGGCTAGCTTCTAGGGTTTTAGCCTCTACGATCTCGTGGTAGATCAACTATTGTAATACTCATATCATCAAGATCAATCAAGCAGGAAGTATGGTATTACCTCCATCGAGAGGGCCCGAACCTGGGTAAACATCGTGTCCCCCGCCTCCTGTTACCATTAGTCTTAGACGCACAGTTCGGGACCCCCTACCCGAGATCCGCCGGTTTTGACACTGACATTGGTGCTTTTATTGAGAGTTCTGCTATGTGATCGGCAGAAGGATCAATGGCTCGACTGTAGATCAACTGCGACGTCGGCTTCTTCATATGAATAGTCAGCTCGTATGATAATTTGATCCGTAGGATTTGATGGTCGGGGCCACAGGTGAACGACCTGGAGGTGGTTGAGGGGGTCCTGGTCTAAGGGGTCCTCGGGCGTCCGGCCTGTTAGCCATGGGCCGGACTGATGGGTTGTGGAGATACGAAGACCGAAGACTGCACCCGTGTCCGGATGGGACTCTCCTTGGCGTGGAAGGAAAGCTTGGCGACCAAATATGTAGATTCCTTTTCTTTGTAACCGATCTTGTGTAACCCTAGATCCTCCCGGTGTCTATATAAACCGGAGGACTAAGTCCGGAAAGGATATACTCATTACCATAGTCATACGGGCAAGGCTTTTAGGGTTTAGCCATCTCGATCTCATGGTAGATCAAATCTTGTAATACTCATATTCATCAAGATCAATCAAGTAGGAAGTAGGGTATTACCTCCATAGAGAGGGCCCACACCTGGGTAAACATCGTGTTCCCTGTCTCCTGTTACCATTGACCTTAGACGCATAGTTCGGGACCCCCTACCCAAGATCCGCTGGTTTTGACACCAACATTGGTGCTTTCATTGAGAGTTCCACTGTGCCATCACCAAAAGGTTCGATGGCCCCTTCAATCGTCGACAATGACGCTGTCCAAGGAGAAACCTTCCTCCCCAGACAGATCTTCGTGTTCGGCGGCTACGCGCTGGGGGCCAACTTGTTTGGCCACCTGGAGCAGATAGATAGCTACGCCCCTGGCCATCAGGTCAGATTTGGGAGCTTGAATTACGTTGTGGACATCCGTGGAGATTTGATCTTCGCCTTATTCGAGACCGCGGCCACCGCTCCTGGTCACCTTGACGAAAATGACCTAAATCTGTCGTCAAACCGCATCCAGGAGATAGCTCCTATGACCACTCTGGCCTTAGATCCAAAGCACACTGCGGCATCCAAGGATTGGAGGCTCAACCCCACCACGGAGGCCACAGATTCCCCGGCATTGGAGCCGCACATGGACTTAACCTCACACAATACTCGTGTCACTGGAACTCCGGACTCTCCTCCGGGTATAAGTTCCAAACCATGTGAGTCCGCGGATACCGAACTTGATCGCTTATCGATCTTCGAGTTCAGCGCCGCAGACATCTTCCAGCACTCACCCTTGTGCGTTGTGCTGAACTCATTAAAGAACTTGTCCTTGGCGGGGGACTCACAACCGAGCTATGTACGGTTCGAACTAGAGGCTGATGATGGGGAATTTTGTTTCCCACCCGCCACCCACTTCATAGCCACTATCGAGGACTTAACCGACATGCTTGACTACAACATCGCCAGCATGGATGACGATGCTGACAAGGAGCAGGGCCAAAACCCGCCATTCACTGGACGACAGACGGACACTTCTTCCTACGACGTATACATGGTGGACATGCCTGAAAAAACTAACAATGATGACAAAGAGGATCCAGTTGAGGATAAACCTCGTGAGAGACAGCCCAATTGCCAGCTTCCTCGACGCCGCTCTAAGTCACGTCGTTCCAAAGACTGCAATACGGGCACTAGAAAAAATAATACTCTGGACAATGCCGAAAATAATGACGACCCCGTCAAGGTAACCTCCAAATAGGAGGAACGGGAAAATGGGCAAGTTAGCCCTGATGAACAGGCCATACATGGAGACTCAGAGGACAGTAATTATCTTCCGCTCTCCAAGGAAGAGGAGAGCCTTAGCAACGAGGATTTCATCGTGCCTGAGGAACCTCTCGAGCAGGAGCGCTTCAAACGCCGGCTAATAGCCACTGCAAGGAGCCTGAAAAAGAAGCAGCTGCAGCTTCAAGCGGACCAAGATCTGCTCAATGATAGATGGACCGAAGTCCTGGCCGCCGAAGAATACAACCTTAGTGGCCCAGCCAAAAGCTACCCGAAGTGTAGATTGCTACCTCAGTTCGATGACGAGGCGCTGGAGCCCGTACCATCATCGCACAATGCGGCAGGCCGACCACAACTTGGTCCGGATAAAGCGGCAACTCAAACCGAGCACCATACTGCCCCACCTTGCCGTAAAGGCAAGAATAAAACAGCTCAGGGTTGTACATACGACCTTCGACGGGACTTGGACGGTAGAGCAGGACACGCAAGATCGATCTACGGATCGCGAGGATGTGCCACGACACGCGATGACGGCTACCTATTTGGACATGACAAATCTAGCCACGCCCGGACCTAAAACCGCAAATGGACTCCATCGGAGGTATGTCGTAGTGTGGCCCAACATAGAGGCACCGCACACCCTCTTTTCTTCACAGACGAAGTAATGGAGCATGAATTCCCAGACGGGTTCAAACCCATGAATATCGAATCATACGACGGAACAACGGATCCCGTGGTATGGATCGAGGACTTCCTCCTCCATATCCACATGGCCCGCGGAGATGACCTTCATGCCATCAAATACCTACCACTAAAACTCAAAGGACCAGCTCGGTACTGGTTAAACAGTCTGCTGGAAAATTCTATTGGCAGCTGGGAAGATTTGGAAGATGCCTTCTGCGACAACTTCCAAGGAGCATATGTCTGGCCACCGGATGCCGATGACTTGAGTCACATTTTCCAGCAGCCCGGAGAGTCAGCCAGGAAGCTCTGGACTAGGTTCTTAGTTAAAAAGAACCAAATCGTCGACTGTCCGGATGCGGAAGCCCTTGCGGCCTTCAAACACAGCGTCCAGGATGAATGGCTTGAACGCCACCTCGGTCAAGAAGGACCTAAATCGATGACAACCCTTACCGCTCTAATGACCCGCTTCTGCATTGGAGAAGACAACTGGCTCGCTCGTAGAAGCAACAACGCCAGCGACTCGGGCACTTCCGAAATCTGAGATGGCAATGGCAAGCCACGATGAAGCAAACACAACAGTCGCAATGATAATGAAAGATCACGCGACACATCGGTCAACGCCGGATTCAACAATCCCAAATCCGGTCAATGGAAAAAGCCATTCAAGGCGAACCAAGACAGAGCATCCAACCTAGACAGGATATTGGAGCGGCCCTGCCAGATTCACGGCCACCCCGATAAACCAGCTAATCATACCAACAGAAGCTGTTGGGTCTTCAAGAAGGCCGGCAAGCTCAACATCGAACACAGGGGGAGGAGGCCGCCAGGCGATAGGGATGACGGAGAGGTTCACCAACCAAATACTGGGGGTCAGAAGCAGTTTCCCCCCGAGGATCGACCAATCCTGGAGCGGAAATAGCAGTTCGGCTTCCGCCGCCCACCTCATATACCCACAAAATTTGTATCGCACATACATCACTACGCACTTAAGATACCATGTGCATCGGCAGAAGTACAATACAGACAAGCCTGCAAGCACTCCCGTAACATTTTTTCTCTACTTTCCTCTTTCTTTCTTCATTATCTCTTCAAAACAGGTGACACAAAGGACAAACATCTAAACTGACTCTATCGGAGTTCAGATCCGTACACTCACCTAAGGGTCTACTTCCGTCAAGGATCCCCCTCGCCAAGGACAGGCGGCGCAGACGTGCGACAGGAGGTCCAAAATAACTTTTTGTAGACCACACTCTTTATTTCGAGCCTTTAATATGCCTTTTTCCTCCGCCTTCGACCCCGGGCATGTCAAATAGCCGGGGTTGTGGTCTTTTTTATATATAAAGTAATCATTGGCATATCTCTCAGGTCCCAGTAAACATCATCCGAATTAATCATTCATTTCTTTTCGCAAATGAATATGGCTCCTATGGTTGTTTCACAGATATAGCTCGACATAACCTGCCAGGGGCTCGGTGTGGGAACAAATGAGTTGCCAACAAAGTCCGAACTGCTTTACAGGGTACTTTGGCGTCGTGAGTTTGGCCTTATATGCATCAGCTCCGAATCATGTCTTGGGTCAATGGTTGGGTTTCCCAGCTCTTGTGCTTGCTACCTTATGTTCCGCTCTATCGGCTAGGGTAGTAAAGGGAGAACTACTGTGATTGTGCTTCCGGTTCATCTGGTCAAGCACCTCAATAGAGAAAGCCGAAAACCGACTGTCATGATGATGCGAGAGCTGGTCAACCACTCGAAGACTTATCAGAATCTGTCGCGATTCCCTCCGTATCACATGAAGGACCTTTTTTCTTCAGGTCATATATGTAACACACCATATTGGAATAAGCCATACACATACCAGGGGCTATATCATAGTCCCCCCTATAAAACTCCTATGGCTAAGTGAAAGTGTTAACGCCCTATAGTCTGATTGCCTGGTTCTCCTCATTATCACCTCGTTCATGGACCAAGACGTTGGGTCAAGAGTGATCAAATGCTTTTCGAACACCCTCGTACTTCCTACGAGGGGGCTGAAGCCAACGACTGGAAAACTTTCAGATTATATAAAAATGGCCGCACAGGTGGAACACAAGCTTTCGAGCAAAACATAGATAGATTAACTATAAAATTGTCTTTTACAATTCCCATACAACTCACTCAAATATTATGTCTTTCGAGCATTGACCCGCTATCAAGCGGGCGGCCTCTAAGACTCTTCAAAATAATGCTCCGGTGCGTAATGGTCCTTGCCCTTGGGTGGACTCTTCGCTGCAACATCGATGGCCTTCATCTTCCCCCAGAATGTCTTGACTCGGGCAAAGGCCATTCGTGCACCCTCAGTGCACACCAACCGCTTCACAGCATCGATACGTGGCACCGCATCAACAAGGTGCTGCACCAAGCCGAAGTAGCTATTCAGAACAGGCTCAGTTGGCCACAACCGGATTATGACATTCTTCATGGCAGCACTGGACATCCTATGAAGCTCGGCCCATTGGGACATCTGTTCATTCAGCAACAGAGGGCTCTTTGACGCACCAAATTGTGACCAGAAAAGCTTCTCTGTTGCATACCCCTCTCGTGCTTAGTAAAACTGTGCCGCATCAGAAGAACTCTTCGACAAGTCTAAAAACTCATCCGGAGAACTCCACACTTGGTTAAGCTGAGCATAGTTCGGATCACCGAACTTAGTTTGTAGAAAAAAGGGCTTACCGGTTGCAATCTCCCCAGCTTGTCGGATCTCCTCACGGGCTGCTCTGGATTCAGACCGCGCTTCTCTCGCCTCTCGTAAGGCCTTGTCAACTTCAGCCATTTTGGCTTCATTCTCCTTCTCAAGAAGTTCACAGCGGCTAGCAACATTTTTTAGTTCAAGCGCCATCGTGGATATCTTCTCCTCGTCTTGGCGTCGAGTAGCTTGTTCGGCTTTTAACTCAGCCAATGCCTTTTCGGCAGCCACATTACTAAACCAGGCCTGCTCCTTGGCCCGGACCAGCTCCACCCAAAGAATTTCAACGGCGGCAGCACCATCTGCAGCCATGCATATTCCAGTATATCACAAAAATGTATGTGAAGGGACTGCCCCGAATACATACCTTGTGACTCGTCAAGATGCATATTGATTAACACAATGTCGTCCCCTGCCACATCAAGCTTCCGCTGCAGCTCGGCAATATTCGTAGTATGTGAAGTAGCCAGAGGGGAAGCAGCCTGTGTTCCAGTTAATCAGATTAGTCCTTGAGTATTTCTTCTTGATCCTCTGTTCGCCTCCCATGGGAAGCCAACCCGAGTGTCAGGGCTACTACCTATACACAGGTGCATCTTTGGAAATAAAATATAGTTGAAAACATTACATCACAAACCTCGATGCTTCTTAGCATGCTCATGAAGGCTTCATTCAATCCGCTCTTCGCGGACAGAATCTTCTCAACCACCGTACGCATCAAGGTACGCTGTTACCCCGAGACAGATGCTTTTCGCAGCATATCCCTCAATATATCCAGCGCCGCCGGGTCTCCGGAAGCCGCTGTACGAGCACGACCATCCTTTGAAGGAACCCATTCACCCGTCTCCAGAATCATCGTTGGCTGAACACCGGACAGTCCGGGGCCTTCCTTATTGGGCCCCGAATTCCGAACGATCGGAGGTCCACTGTCGGGTACTGCCTCTTTCATCCCCTGCACCGCTTGTTGATCAAGAAAAACCCTCCGAGATGACACTTCGGAGTCGTCCGCCTTATTGGGCGAGGAGGTCGGGGGAGGCGTCTCGCTTTCCATCATCTCTGGGAGGAGATCTCCTGAAGAAGTGTTGAAGAGTCCGTGGCCCTTCTGGGTTAAACTCCCATAGGCGGAGAAGCTGTCGCTGGCATGGCAGGGTCCGGCGGGCTAGCATTACCTGAATAACATTGCCAATATCGATGTCCTTCTCAATGAGGCTTCGGACGCGACTTTGCAGAGTCCGCACCTCGTCAACTGATCTCCAGTCCAACCCCTTATTAATCCACGATGCAAGATGAATTGGGGGGCTGGATCAAAATGCAGGCGCAGCAGCCCACTTGGAACTGCGGGGCTCGATGATATAGAACCACTCCTGTTGCCATAAGTCGGAAGATTCTTTGAAAGATTCTTTTAGCCAAATAGCGCTGGTAAGCTTGCTCA
Source organism: Triticum dicoccoides (assembly GCF_002162155.2). NCBI lineage: Eukaryota > Viridiplantae > Streptophyta > Magnoliopsida > Poales > Poaceae > Triticum > Triticum dicoccoides. The sequence goes on along the minus strand of NC_041384.1, from coordinate 195,012,193 downwards.
CTGAGGCACCACCGCACTCTGCCTGCTCCCCCTCTATCATTTGCGGTTTCACATTGAAGGTCTTGAGCCACAAGCCGAAGTGTGGAGGAGTTTGACGGAAGGTTTCTCATGTGATGATAAACGCCGAGATGGGAAGAACAGAGTTCGGGGCGAGATCGTGAAAATCTAATCCGTAATAGAACATGAGCCCTCAGACGAAGGGATTGAGGGCGAACCCTAATCCTTGGAGGAAGTGGGAAACAAACACAACCCTCTCACCGGATCTAGGGGTGGGGATAACCTGCCCCTCCGCGAGAAGCCGACGGAGGATTTCTGCAGTCAGGTATCTTGCCGCCCGAAGCTTCGCGATATGCTCCTCTGTGACAGAAGAAGCCACCCACCGGCCTTGAAGGCTGGATCCGGAGATGACTGAGGCTTACGGAGGGTGAAACCTGGGTGTTGGAACTCAAGGTAGTAAGAGTCGAGGAAGAAGCAAGCATGGAGAGGAAAGGCGGGTCTGTGCCCCTTTATAAAGGCTGAGAATATCAAACACCTCCTCCCGGGCCTTAAAATCTGCCTATTCCCAAGGAGTTGTACCCTAAGGACGGTTGGGTTACCCACGTCTGTGTCGATAAAAGAATCCCTTAATAAGGGGACTCAATCTCTGCTTGGATAAGACGTGTCAATGACAACCACGTTTTTGAAATGTGGGGCCGCAAGCGAAACAACGGTTTGAAATAATGGCTGGACTGACATGATGTCATGTTGTAAAAAGTTGCCAGAGGATTGGACTTATAAATTATTATGCCCTCTGTGGAAGTATATGCTGCTCGTTCTGCTGAGACAAACTCGATCGTCCGAAGACCATTGTGACGTATCCGGAAAGAAGGGAACCCGCCTTGCAATGTTGAAGACAAATCTGCATGCCAGACTCCTCGTCATTGAAGCCAGGTTTAGGGGCTACTGAGGGAGTCCTGGACTAAGGGGTCCTCGGGCGTCCAATCTGTTAGCCATGGGCCGGACTGATGGGCTGTGGAGATACAAAGACCGAAGACTGCACCCGTGTCCCGATGGGACTCTCCTTGGCGTGGAAGGCAAGCTTGGCGACCAAATATGTAGATTCCTTTTCTTTGTAACCGATTTTGTGTAACCCTAAATCCTCCCGGTGTCTATATAAACCGGAGGACTAAGTCCGGAAAGGATATACTCATTACCATAGTCATACATGCTAGGTTTATAGGGTTTAGCCATCTCGATCTCGTGGTAGATCAACTCTTGTAATACTCATATTCATCAAGATCAATCAATCAGGAAGTAGGGTATTACCTCCATAGAGAGGGCCCGAACCTGGGTAAATATCGTGTTCCCTGTCTCCTGTTACCATCGACCTTAGATGCATAGTTCGGGACCCCCTACCCGAGATCCCCCGGTTTTGACACCGACAGCGGTGGCTCGCCAGTTGCCACCGATCGAGTAGCCACGTTTAAAATATCATTTTTTAGCGGGGTAAGAGTTCCGATATTCAATGGCGCGTTATAAGTACTAAGCCATTTTTAGAACGATTGGTATGGAGCAAAAATGGAATTCATAACTACTACTCCCTCCGTTCGGAATTACTTGTCTCGAAAATGGATGTATCTAGAACTAAAATATGTCTAGATACATCCATTTCTTCGACAAGTAATTCAGAACGGAGGGAGTACCTCCTTGGCGTATGGTTGTATGGGTTTATGTTGCAAGATGTTGAACCTGGTAGTTCTAGGGAAAATACTATGGTTTTGATGTTGGTTTTCAGTAATGAAAATCAGAAGGGGGAAACCCTTCTTTGATAAAAAAACTACTACCTCCTTTCCAGTTTACTAGTCCCCATCGTAGTTTGGGTCAAAGTTTGTCCATGAATTTAACTTGTAAAATGTGAATGGAAAATGAAATTTTGTTATACCCAAACAAAAAAGGACTGGAGGGAGTGATTGCCCTGACACGGACGCGACCTCTCATAGCACAGGCACTGAACCGGCGCGCCGGCCAAGAGGGCCCCACTCACTGCAGGCCTGGCTGAACACGCCTCCTTGCCGCATGCAACCGGCTTCAGACTGCCCCGCCTGCCTGAATCTGTGCATGTGCCAGCAACACGTCCTTCCGCGAGCCGGCCGGCATTTTAGAACACAAAAAAAGACCAAAATATAATTAATTGTGCATGGTCTTGACTTGTTGTGCTCGCAGTGGTAGCAGGAACTAGAGGTTTTTCTTTATTTATAACTCTCCTCAAAATTTTTTTGGCTTTGAAGTGAATCATGGTTGTGGACATTATCTATGAATGTGCAGATATCTGTGAACATAATTTTAATGTGGAAGTTGAACTTGGAATGTCGGGCTTGCGCGTGAATTATATCATGTCCAATGCTTCGTCTATTATTTTTAGGAAAGTAATTGCTGTTATTACATGACCCGTAAAAAAATTATTTTGTGCCACATCAGTAGATGCACGGACATCACAACAGCCATGCTGACTGGATAAATATTTGAACCTAGCTATTATGAAGGAATTTTTGTATTGACAATAGTTTTAGAGAGCAGGAGACGCCTAGCCTGCTCTGCCTCTGCTAGCTTATTTCTCGCTTCTTCCATCTCTTCTTTGGCTTGGGTGAAGAGAGCATATGATTGCTCTTTTCGCTTCTTCAGGAACTCAGCTACATTCTCAAGGGCTACTGCATGCTTTCTTTCAGCCTTTACTGGAGCCACGAGGGCACGAACAGCTGACAACTCCACCTGGCTTGTGTGTAATCCAGCATTATCTGGGAATTTGCACCTTGTGTCTAATCCAGCATCATTAGGGAACTGGCACCTTGTGTGTAATCCAGCCTCATTTTGGAAACATGATCTTGAGGTTGACCATACTTCCCTCCTTGCAGGAACTGCATCCTAACATGAAGTTACTTCTTTTTTAGATCAATACTCAGAGAAACCCAGATCCATTTAGTAGAAGCCAGATAAGCAGGACTCGCGGAAGTGAATTCAAAAGGAAAAAAATATAAAAACAGACTACAAGGTGAGAACACCCACTTCCTACATCAAGCTAAAAATAAAAGCATTACGACGATTAAGACTCTTCTTATTACACATCGAAGAACACGAGGCTAAGAGAAATAGAAACTATAACATATACACATCGAAGAACACGAGGCTAATCGAAAGTAATTGAAAGGGTGTTACTTACCAAGGCTCGTTTTACAGGTTCGGTGCAGCTCCTCTTTAACTTGCCACGCTCCTTGAAGATGTCCCCAATATCCCGTGTTTGGTCTTCATTGCTCCTCTGCATGTTCACACTCGTGGTCTTAAAATCTCAACATGGCAAGAAAAATATACTACTAGTAATACTCACGCATCTTGTGGGCAACATTAAAGCACTCGTCTGCCATGTTAGAGCATCTCCAACAGAAGCGCAACGTGCGGCACTTTAAAAAAGTGTTTACAGTTCTGAGATCGAGAAGTAGAGATAGAGAGTAGAGGATAGTTCTCAGCATAGATATAGCATAGATAGATAAAAAAATTGATAGTTCAACTACTCCTCGTCGTCCGACTCCTCCTCGGTGATGTCCTCCTCCGATGTCTCAATGTAGGCAATAAGATACCGATCGTCGTCGGATTCCCGGGGCAACGCAGCTCCTAGCCTCATGTTGAATTGAGCGTCCGCTTTTCGCATACACTTGTCCTCGCGATAGGCAGCTCGCTCCGCCCTCCTCTTCTCCCTCTCCAACCTGTTAGCCATGGGCCGGACTGATGGGCTGTGGAGATACAAAGACCGAAGACTGCACCCGTGTCCCGATGGGACTCTCCTTGGCGTGGAAGGCAAGCTTGGCGACCAAATATGTAGATTCCTTTTCTTTGTAACCGATTTTGTGTAACCCTAAATCCTCCCGGTGTCTATATAAACCGGAGGACTAAGTCCGGAAAGGATATACTCATTACCATAGTCATACATGCTAGGTTTATAGGGTTTAGCCATCTCGATCTCGTGGTAGATCAACTCTTGTAATACTCATATTCATCATGATCAATCAAGCAAGAAGTAGGGTATTACCTCCATAGAGAGGGCCCGAACCTGGGTAAACATCGTGTTCCCTGTCTCCTGTTACCATCGACCTTAGATGCATAGTTCGGGACCCCCTACCCGAGATCCCCCGGTTTTGACACCGACAGCGGTGGCTCGCCAGTTGCCACTGATCGAGTAGCCACGTTTAAAATATCATTTTTTTAGCGGGGTAAGAGTTCCAATATTCAATGGCGCGTTATAAGTACTAAGCCATTTTTAGAACGATTGGTATGGAGCGAAAATGGAATTCATAACTACTACCTCCTTGGCGTATGGTTGTATGGGTTTATGTTGCGAGATGTTGAACCTGGTAGTTCTAGGGAAAATACTATGGTTTTGATGTTGGTTTTCAGTAATGAAAATCAGAAGGGGGAAACCCTTCTTTGATAAAAAAACTACTACCTCCTTTCCAGTTTACTAGTCCCCATCGTAGTTTGGGTCAAAGTTTGTCCATGAATTTAACTTGTAAAATGTGAATGGAAAATGAAATTTTGTTATACCCAAACAAAAAAGGACTGGAGGGAGTGATTGCCCTAACACGGACGCGACCTCTCATAGCACAGGCACTGAACCGACGCGCCGGCCAAGAGGGCCCCACTCACTGCAGGCCTGGCTAAACACGCCTCCTTGCCGCATGCAACCGGCTTCAGACTGCCCCGCCTGCCTCCATTGAATCTGTGCGTGTGCCAGCAACACGTCCTTCCGCGAGCCGGCCGGCATTTTAGAACATAAAAAAGACCAAAATATAATTAATTGTGCATGGTCTTGACTTGTTGTGCTCGCAGTGGTAGCAGGAACTAGAGGTTTTTCTTTATTTATAACTCTCCTCACATTTTTTTGGCTTTGAAGTGAATCATGGTTGTGGACATTATCTATGAATGTGCAAATATCTGTGAACATAAGTTTAATGTGGAAGTTGAACTTGGAATGTCGGGCTTGCGCGTGAATTATACCATGTCCAATGCTTCGTCTATTATTTTTAGGAAAGTAATTGCTGTTATTACATGACCCGTAAGAAAATTATTTTGTGCCACATCAGTAGATGCACGGACATCACAACAGCCATGCTGACTGGATAAATATTTGAACCTAGCTATTATGAAGGAATTTTTGTATTGAGAATAGTTTTAGAGAGCAGGAGACGCCTAGCCTGCTCTGCCTCTGCTAGCTTATTTCTCGCTTCTTCCATCTCTTCTTTGGCTTGGGTGAAGAGAGCATATGATTGCTCTTTTCGCTTCTTCAGGAACTCAGCTACATTCTCAAGGGCTACTGCATGCTTTCTTTCAGCCTTTACTGGAGCCACGAGGGCACGAACAGCTGACAACTCCACCTAGCTTGTGTGTAATCCAGCATCATCTAGGAATTTGCACCTTGTGTCTAATCCAGCATCATTAGGGAACTGGCACCTTGTGTGTAATCCAGCCTCATTTTGGAAACGTGATCTCGAGGTTGACCATACTTCCCTCCTTGCAGGAACTGCATCCTGACATGAAGTTACTTCTTTTTTAGATCAATACTCAGAGCAACCCAGATCCATTTAGTAGAAGCCAGATAAGCAGGACTCGTGGAAGTGAATTCAAAAGGAAAAAAATATAAAAACAGACTACAAGGTGAGAACACCCACTTCCTACATCAAGCTAAAAAGAAAAGCATTAGGACGATTAAGACTCTTCTTATTACACATCGAAGAACACGAGGCTAAGAGAAATAGAAACTATAACATATACACATCGAAGAACACGAGGCTAATTGAAAGTAATTGAAAGGGTGTTACTTACCAAGGCTCATTTTACAGGTTCGGTGCAGCTCCTCTTTAACTTGCCACGCTCCTTGAAGATGTCCCCAATATCCCGTGTTTGGTCTTCATTGCTCCTTTGCATGTTCACACTCGTGGTCTTAAAATCTCAACATGGCAAGAAAAATATACTACTAGTAATACTCACGCATCTTGTGGGCAACATTAAAGCACTCGTATGCCATGTTAGAGCATCTCCAACAGAAGCGCAACGCGCAGCACTTTAAAAAAGTGTTTACAGTGCTGAGATCGAGAAGTAGAGATAGAGAGTAGAGGATAGTTCTCAGCATAGATATAGCATAGATAGATAAAAAAATTGATAGTTCAACTACTCCTCGTCGTCGGACTCCTCCTCGGTGATGTCCTCCTCCGATGTCTCAATGTAGGCATGAAGATACCGATTGTCGTCGGATTCCCGGGGCAACGCAGCTCCTAGCCTCATGTTGAATTGAGCGTCCGCTTTTCGCATACGCTTGTCCTCGCTCGTTGATGATGTCCTACGGGAAGCATTGGTGCCACAGCACCATGGCTTCCTCGTCCATCTTTGCGATGCCGAGATGGTGCTCCCGCCTCCAGTTCTCGCGACAATCTGCGTCAGTGATAAGCCGCGGCAGAGGCGCGGGCTCCTGCACCTGCTCCCGCGTCGGCGAGGGAAGTTCAATGTTCTATAAGGCCACCGGAGGCACCACGCCGCCGCATCGTACGCGCGGGCAGCCTCATTGGCGGTGTCGAAATTGCCGAGGCCGAGGCGCATCCCGCGCAACTGGATCTCGGTGGAGAAGCCACCGGAGGGGCGCACACGGACGCCGCGGTATCCTCAAGTTTCCCGGCGATGCGGCGGCATGGTGGCGCGGTGATGGCGAGGCGAGAAAGAGCTAGGAGAGAGCGGTGGCAAGGCACAGAGCAGGGAGAGAGCGGTGGCAAGGCACAGAGCGGTGGGAGGGCATTGGATTTTATAAAGCGCACCGGACGCCGCGCGCCAAAACTAATGCGCGCCCGGCCAATTTTTCCCGCGCGTGAGCGATCCTTTCCCGACGTCCCTGCTATCTCTACTCTCTTATCTGCTATTATATTTATTTTATATTTAATATTTATCTCTACTTCTCTACTCTCTACTCTTTTTTCTCTACTCTTATAAAAAAACAGAGTTGGTGATGATGGTGTGCCTGCCATCCTGCAATATAGGTCGTCCGATTTATATTCGACGGATAGGAAGGAAACTATGGCAATTTTGCAAAAAGATACCCACACCCCTCTCCACATTTGCAAATAAGGCCTTCCCTCATTCACCCTTTTCTCACACAAGATAAACTACTCCTACAAATGCATCTTGATGTTCCGTGCAATGCATGGGCATCTTGCTAGTTTTTTCTCTACTCTTATAAAAAATAGAGTTGGTGATGATGGTGTGCCTTCCATCCTGCAATATAGGCCGTCCGATTTATATCCGACAGATAGGAAGGAAACCATGGCAATTTTGCAGAAAAATACCCACACCGCTCTCTAGATTTGCAAATAAGGCCTTCCCTCGTTCATCCATTTCTCCCACAAGATAAACTACTCATACAAATGCATCTTGATGCGTGCAACACATGGGCATCTTGCTAGTTCTACAAAACTTTTCATCATTTGCCACAGTACTGGTTCCAAATGAAGAACCTACCCAAGCACAGCGCAATACATGAGCGACGCACAATTACAAGCTGATATTCTGTTGGATAATGGAGGCTATAACCAATTACTTTTACGGGAACAATAGCAACCAGGAAATTTGAAGGGTAGGTATGAACAAAATTGGAACTGCACATGTACTGCTAAGTGATTCAATACACACATTACCAATCGAGGAGGAGAACGATGGTCGCGGCGGCCTCTGTGCATCATGGTCGGCAACGGGAGTCAGTTCATTTTCCATGATGGTGGTGCTTCTGCGCTTGGCGTCGGCTTCCGAGAAGCATATCCGAGACCGTGGAAGACGGTGCCGGGGAAAAGGCTCCGTGTACGACGACGATGGTGGACCGGCTCTAGTGCGGCGTACGAGGTCGTCGATGAGGCAGTTATGGTGCGGTGGACGAGTGCGCCGATGTAGAAGGGGAGGAGCACAAAGGTTGCGGTGCTGTGGAGAAGTCTATTTTGCGGTGGGTATAGAAAATGGGGAGTATTCTGGTGTACTACTCTGGGTGCCAGGGTGCGGTTGGCTGGGTACAACATGGATGGCTATAAGAGCTTCTTCAACCTCCGAAACCAATGCACTGTTCATCTTCTCAACCCGCCACACGCCTAACCGCCAGCCTCCACCACGCCCTCCCCTGAACCGCCTGCCACCGCCATGCTCCCCCCACCCCCGCCATCCGTTTAACCCCGAGCACGATCCATTTTTTCCGCGAACTGCATTCCACACCGAACACTCATAAGATAGATCATGGGTACCCTGCCACCCCAATATACATACTGGGGTAGCTTCTCTGCCATCTTCTTCCTTCGCTCCGTCAAACTTCTTTCAAAAATTGACTGACCGAAATTATACTACTAGTATGAACGTATTAAGTACAGTAGGAACACGAAGATACGAGCAGTAGTACTAACTGCAAGAAGAACAGTAGTAAGACATAGTACTAGTACTACTGATACGTACTAAAGGGTTCAAATAACGAGAAAGAACATAAACATAGTTCTGCTAGGGGCTCAACACAACACACCCCTGAAATAAAACTAAGAAACTAGTCCGCTTGACACTGCAGTAGAACCAGCATGAGCGACGGCACTGCCACCTTACTCAGAGTCCGAGTCTGCGTCCACGTCCTCGACTTCGTCCTCGTCCCTCTTCCTCTTCCTCTTCGCTGACGCTTCTTTACTTGAACCGGACACTGGGATCTGCTTCTTCATCCAACCCTTGTAGATATTTAAACAAAGGTAGGCATCCATTGCTGCGTACAGGATGTGATCTTCATCTAATGTCTTTGACTCCCATGCATGATGAAACTCGTGGTGAGGTTTCTTCAGTTTAGCGTATGAGGGATCAATCATGGCTGCTGCCAGGGTCGGCATTGAAGGCTGCGAGGAGGACACCAGGCTTGCCTTCTGGAGATCAAAGGGCTGGCCTACAACGGGGCCTATCTGACCCAGGACATCCCTGTCGTTCCTAAAGTCTACAGTAACGAATTTCACTCTTTCGTCCTTGAGGAAGTTCTTAAAATCTTGGCACTCAATGTTAGCATGGCATATGTGGTAGACCAAGCACACGTTATGTACACAAACCTGGATCACGTCGGGCTTCTTCTTCTCTGCCTCCTTTAGAATTTTCTCTCTTTCCAGGACTGTGGTGTACTAAACATCTAGCCCAGCGACCCACTCATCCTTTGAACTGTTGAACATGCGTAGGAAGCGAGCAAGGCATGCTTTCACCATCATGGATCCATGTGTGTAGATGAAGATGAACTCATCGCCGGTGATGGCTCTAACCTGGTACTCAGCGGCGACCATGGTGATTTGGGAGGCCATGGATTTTGGAGGAGGGTTAGGAGAAGTTGAACTGGTGTAATATGAAAGGACGAGACGACTGGGAGCGAACTGCTATAAGGTAGTAGTAGAAGACGGGGATGAGTAGGGCATGCAAACGGCGGTGGGTTGTTGGCTTGCCCGGTGGATAAACGGCTGCAAGCCCCCAAAGTGTTCTTGAGTACTATGCGGGACCCACTAGATGTCATGTCTACTAAACCCATATCGTAGGCCTAACGGTATAGCTTTTGCCTGTTCGCACGCCATGTCGGCGCGTGGATGTAACTTCAGTTAATTCCGTCAAATGTCGCGCTACCCGCACCCTTTGAGACTTTAACCGGCTATAAATGAGCAATAATTTGCCTAGTCCGCATGCATCATACTTCCTTTGGTCCTTTTTACTTCCGTTAACCGTTTGCAAAGTGTTTGACCAAATTTATACTAAAAATATCAATATCTACAATACTGATTATAATGAGTATAAGAACTACGTTTCATACTGAGTATAAAAATATTGATTTGACATTGTGAATGTTGATACATTTTTCTATAAGTTTGGTCAAAGTAGAGGTACATTGATTTCAGACAAAACTTAAATGCACAATGCAGACTATTAGCTTGTCCGTCTAGGTGCGTGCCATGTCCTATCTAGTTATCACAACAATGTTACCTATTAGAGTACTACTACCTCCCTTCTACTTTAAAGGGCTCGATTCAAAATTTTCACCTACTCTTACCAAGATAGAGGCGGTGGAATAGTTTTTTTAGTACGCAAAAGTACTCAACTCATGTTGTCGTTCTTCACAAAAAACACGTGTTTACCAATGCATTATCGCATTGCATGCATGCATGAACACTAGTTTTACTCTAACCCCCCTCTCTTCTTTAATTCTTTGCCACATCAGCATGTTTGCTATTCCCGTGTGCATGATACCAGCTAAGATACCACCATTATGGCCAGCCTTAATCATCACATGCAATAATTTAGTGCACCTTGAAATATGAACATGTGTGGGGCGTGTTTGTTTTTAATGACTTGAGACTATACCTAGCCCAACATGCAAGATGACTTATTATGCACCGTTCCCCATACCTGCAGGAAGCCCGGCCTTCTCCAAATCTTTTCCTCTCCATGTGTGAAAACAATATGCCTGCTTGACTCTCCTTCTCCCTCCGGCGGTCCCACCACTCCACCCCGTGTGGAAAAAATCTGCATGCATGAATCTCGTCCCCCCGCGCTCGTTCAATCCGTTGTGACCAGTAGTATTTCCACCCTTCCCTCCCCCGTAATTTACTCCAACAAATATGCCCATGTAGCTGTTACGTTAATAACGCAACATATCTTACGGGACGCTGCTTCAGTTACTTAACAACAGGTGCATTGGGTCACTAACATATGGGCCCAACAGGTGTCTGGCCCACATGTTAGTGACGCAACTGGACCTGCAGTTAAGTCAGTGCAGCTCAGTCCATATCTTACGTAGGTGTGCCATTGCTCGCTATAAAAACTGCACCTCCGACGGCAGTCGGAAGAATGCTCATGTTCATTGCTACTTCCTCCCCCTCCCTCTCACGTCGACCACCATGGCATCGCCCCTCCCAAGCCCTAGGCGCCCCTCGCTGCACCGCGCGGACGGTCATGTGTCGCCGTTCTGTTAGGATACGTAGGTGTTCCGCTCCTCGCCGCGACGCGTCGAGGTGGACGCGTCGGCGTTCCCAATATCGCCAACACACGCGTCGGAGGACGCGTCGGCTCCCCGCTACGAGGAGAACGCCGCGCCACCCATCGAGCCCCCCCCCCCAGCCTTGAGGAGCTTTGGAAAGAAATGGATGTCGCCTTGTGGGAGGCTTTGCCTCCGGCAGAGCGCGCCAAAATAGAGGCGGAGAAGAAGGCTAAGGAACAGAAGCGCGCCGCGGACAAGCTACCAGGCAGGCCTATGTCGCGTCCGAGAGAGTTAGGCAATTGGCTCTTTGGCAGAAGGCTCGTGCGAGGACCGTGAGGGTGGTGGAGGACGCCCGTGCCAAAGCCCTGAGTGCAGTCGGACCCAAGCGCCTCGTCTACGCTTGGCGGTACGTGGACCGGGTGCACGCTTCCAGCGAGGAGGAGTACCTGTTGGCGCCGGATCACCACACCGGTGAGATCGCACTCGCTCGCCGGCAAGCCGCCAATCAGCACTGCGCGAGTTGCGAGGCTGAGGAAGTGGCATTGTGTCGGCGCGCTGGGAAACGGCCGCGCACCAGGGCACTTGTGGCACGCTGCAAGCGCTCCTGCGCGTGCTGTGGCTTTTAGTAGGAGTATAATTTAGTTTCATAAGGCGGTCTCATTGGTTTTGGGACGCAAATGATAAATCCCGAACGTTCAGGAATTATTAGCGTCCTTAATTAAGTATGTAAAAGGAAAAGTTTGGAAACCTTGTGTATCCTTACACATTTTGTAAGTACGTGCATATAGCACAAACTTTACTACTCCTATATACTATCACACTACACGTCTCTCTCTATAAATGCTTGCAGACTGTGCTACTCCCTCCGTCCAGGTGAATAAGTCATGTTTCGTTGTGCACCATGACCAAGAAGGAGGGAAGACTTATACACCTAGGCGGAGGGAGTACTACTATTACTTATGTACATGCAAATGCACGTTTTAACATTACGATGTGGTTTTTGTAGAAGTAGAAAAACAACACTAGTCAAGCTTGTGAAACGATTCAATGCAAAACAAATGCAAAAATGCACGTTTGTTTGTTTACTTTTAGCTTCCTTCTCTGTGGTTATTTCTCTGTCATACTTTGTACGGAGTATCTCACTGGTCGGAAAGGCATGCAAATTCCCAAAGTGTTTCCTACACCCTGTATCGAATTTCTGCCTACCAAGTTGTGCCATGCAATTGGAATTCCAACTTGAGTACTACTACTAGTAGGAGTACCCGGGGCAGTTCTTTTAGGCTTCTAGATTAGTAATCCCATAACTACTACCTCCGTCCTTGTTTATTGGTCCCCATTGTAATCTGTGTCAAATTTTGATCATAAATATAACTAATGAAATGTTAGTGCATGTCACATGCACTAACATTTTATCAGTTAAATCTTTGGTCAAAATGTAGAACAAATTACAATGGTGACGAATAAACCAGGACAGAGGTACTAGTAGTAGTTTAGAGGCCCAAATAAATGATTGAGGTGCCTTAGGGGGTGTTTGTTTCTAGGGACTTTTTGGTGTAGGGGCTAGAAAAAGTCCCTCTTAGAGACTTTTTAACCAAACAGGAGGGACTACTAGGGACTAAAAGTTCTTTTTTGGGACTAAATGAAGAAGACTCTCAAGGAGAGTCTATTTTGGGTCTTTTCCAAAAATACCCCTCCCAGCACCCATTGCCCCGCCGGCCCATGGTGTTTATGGTTGTTATTTTTCTGTATACTAGGGCTAACATGGTCATTTAGGGGCCGTTTGGTCCCCAGCCACAGTTTGCCAAGCCAAAATTTGGTAGCCACAGTTTAATTGGCATGTGTTTGGTTTTTGCCACACTTTGGCTCGCCACACTTTATTCACCTATGGCCCACTTGTCATAGAGACTATTTTTTGCCAAAGTTTGGCGTCCAATTTCTCAACCACACTTCTGTGGCTTGCTATACTTGTGTGGCTAGCCACACTTTGGCTTGGCCACACTAGTCCCCAACCAAATAGGCCCTTAATAACCTCCAGGGAGGGACTAGGGACTTTTTAGTCCCTGGAAACAAACAGGGAGGGACTTTTTAGGGACTATGGAGTTTTTAGTTGGGAATAGAAAAAGTCATAGGACTTATGAACCAAACAGGGCCTTAATGTTACTCTCCACTGTGACTAGTCTTATGGGAAAAGTCGGGGAAGAGACGACTTTTTTTAAGCTGCTAAAAGAACTGGCCCTAGTAGTAGCTAGGGATACTAGGAGTAGTAGATAGGGATCGAGTGTGCGAGATGAACCGGAGAAAGTAAATGCAGAGAGATGAAATGCAAAAAAGATGGAGGGATGTGATGGTTGCCTGTCCGTTTATTTTACCAGGCCACTTATTACTGGGAGTGGTTCGGTTTTGTGATATGATGACTTTACTGCCGCGCCACGAGCGGGGTGAGACTCGTGTGCAGCGCCGCCCTCTACACTAGTACTACATCGGTCGTGGTTTATTAGTCCCCCAATGAATTTGACTGAAGATTTAACTGACAAAATGTTAGTGCATGTCAACAAAAACTATATCGTTGGATTCGTATTTGAACATAGTTTTCAATGATATAATTTTAGGTGACATGCATCATCATTTATCGTACTATATATATTGTTAGTTCAATTTTTGGTCATACTAATCTATAGTAAGGTTCCCGTGCGTTGCACGGAAGAGTGAAATGCATTTATCAGGGAGTTGTTTATTTTGACAAAGGATGTGGGGGTCATCTCATGTGTAACGGGTATCTATAGGTTTCTTCGGATATTATTTCATCTTTAGAGCTCGCAAAGATCTGGGTGAAATAGATAAAGTATCTTTTGCAAACAAAAGCGTTCAACTGTTCAACCTGCATCCAAAACTTGTGAAGAAATAACACTTATTGTGCTTTGCAAGAAATGATCTTTAAGAATTAGCTTTTGAGTATCGATTGTTATACATGTTGGCTACAGATGACATGGCACTTTCTTATAGTCAACAGTTGGCTATACTATTAAGTATTAACCATGCCCTTATACACCTAGACAGAGGGATTAAATCAGGATGACTTGGAAGCGGGCAGAGGAGATGTAAGAAATGGTTCATCATAAGTCTTTCACCAGTACTGTAGTAAAAATTTCATACATGGAAGATTCTAACTAAACCATAAATGGATACACTTCTATTCATGCGCGATACTCCAATAGAGCAAGATCATGCATGGAAGTCTCCACATGCTTAGACAACGGATTATATTGAGCGAAGACTAATGATCAACATTTAACTTGGTAATGCATATGTACAGGTGAACCTCCTTGGAGTCCCCGTGCACGACGTTGGGGGGGAATCCTACCTTGCGTCTTCCATGTCCACATCGGCGGGAAGGTCCCAGCTCGGCACAGTCCTAGTCAGCTTCCTGTAGCCAGTGTCGCCGCCCACGTAACTCGAAGGGGTAGTAACAGTGAGCACGCACCCGTACATCGATCTCGTGTCAGTGTCAGTGTCAGTGGTGTCGCCCCTGATGCACACTACAGAGACGGGGCAGCGGCCTGCGCGGGCCTCGCCGGTGCCCACGATCAAGAGGAAGACGCTGCCGTCCTCCTCCGAGACTAGCAGGCGGCGGTGATCCTCCAGCGACTCTGGCACCGTGAACGGGTAGCACGCCTTGTACTTGATGTTCTTCGCCGCGGGCCAGTAGTGATAGACGGACGCCTGCGTGAGGTGATGCACGAGGTCCGCCGGTGAGCCCCAAAACAGCATCGGGCACTCATAGCAGTAGACGAAAGGCTCTTTGGAGGCATCGACCGGGCCGTCCATGAAACGGGAGTGGCTGTAGGGGACGGTGCGCTAGTTGAATATATGAGCAAGTTACTACGAGATTTAGTCTGAATAAGCACAAAATAAATCATGACGGCTATAATAGAGATTAAACTAATCATGTGGACTAGCATAGTAGATGAACAGATCGAATCTAGGACACATACTAGCAATATTAATTCTACCATCATTTCGAATAGGAAGGAAAGAAACACATATGGTGCAACGGGAGCTGCACCATAGACGTTGAGGTTGTCACCCATGTCGTTGAGGAAGAGGTTGCCGAGGTCGAGGATGAAGTCGTCGTCAGTGAAGTCGTTGGTACCAGCAGTCGTGAGAGTGCGCTCCCCAAATTTCAACAATGCCCGCCGAATGGAGCGCAGGAGGGAGTGGCTGTAGGGGACGTTGCGGCCGCCGAATGGAGCACATGAGTAGCCCACGAAGCAGTAGATGGTACTCCTCCCTAGTCTCTACTCTTATCTCTATCTCTACTACTCTTCTTTGTTTTTTATAATATACTAGTTGTAGTTGTCAAATCGAATAGTACCGCACCGTCTACTGCATGCCCGGCTCAACACGCCTCCTCACCTCCATCAAACCCCTCCGTTAAACCCGCATGCAAACCGAGAAACCTACTCCGGCCCGCGGGAGGAAATTTTCCGGTTCCCGTTGGAGAATAATAGTCACGTCCAATCCATTTGAGTTAATTGCGTGTATGATTCTACCTCTATAAAAAGTTAATCCATCCTTAATCTTATATTCTAAGTACTCTGTGGGTTCCACTATCAGTATAGTGTACATGACTTGCAGGCTGGTTACAGATTCGTACAGAAAGTTAAAACGAAACAAATCCATCCTTAATCTTGTATTCTAAGTACTCTGTGGGTTCCACTACCAGTACAGGAGCGATTAAGTATATATTAAAAATAATATAAAAAGCTAAAGTTTAGGATAGAAATTCAAACTCAGGTCATCACACTGCGAGCATCCGGCCTGGACCAGTACACTAGGTGTTCATTGCGGACAATGCAAGAGATAAACCTTTATAACAACGAGCCCGTCCGTTGCAACGGATCCAAAGTAGAATAATACATATTCACAAATTTTAAAGAAAACACTTTAGTTTTGATATACATATTACTAAAATATCTTATGTTTCACTCCAAATATATTCTTTGGGCTGTTTTGATGAAGTAAGGGAGGAACGTGGTTGGTTTCAAGATACTAAGGGGTCTTGTGTAAACTGGAGCAGAGAAGTGGGAATTTTTGCAAAAGGCCACAACTTACATCACGGCCGTTAGATGCGGATCTAATGGTCAGAAATGGCGGATGGCAGACACACCATCATCACCAACTAAGTCTTCTATAGTTGTAGGAGTAGAGAAAAAAACCGAGTTGGTGATGCTGGTGTGCCTTCCATCTTATAATATAGACTGTCCGATCTATATCTGATGGATAGAAAGCAAACAATGACAATTTCACAAAAGATACCCGCACCTCTCTCCACATTTATAGATAAGGCCTTGCCTCGTTCATCCTTATCTCCCACAACCTCATTGCTGAGCAATTAAAAAGGAAGTCTCTGGAACAATCTGGCATAGTGGCCGCCGCCGCCGCCGTCCATCCCCATGCCTCCGCCCAGTCCGACCACCAGTCACCACCACACCCCACTCCTCCTCAACTTATCTATCATCTTTCTCGAGATATCATTTTTTTGATGAAATGGTCGACATACCATTTTCCGACAAAATTCTCAAGATATCATTAGTTTTTACACATGGGATTACTCTTGCATGGGTCAATCACAACAGGTGTTTTGTAAAAAAATGCATCTTGATGTTCCGTGCAATGCATGGGCATCTTGCTAATTTTTCTGCATATAATTCCAAACACCACGTAGACACGGTCTTTGACAATTTTACAACTATGTTAGTATCATTGTTAGTGGTCAGCCAGTGCAAGTTATAGCCCCGGGTGTTTTAACCTTTTTTTAGTAACGATATCTGGTGATTGTTCGCCACGAGCTCAATCCTGGCAAATCCCACGTAACCGTCAGATTTCTATCCGACGGTGGCCTGTTTTTAAGCCATAGTATTTGACAAACCGACACCCTTACACACGTATTGTAACTGTGTCGCGGGCGTTTGCAACTGTCATGTCTCCCGATGAATGTTTTCAAGCAAGTTAGGGCATAGTAGTAGGTACTGCAGGGAGTACCAGTAGTGTGATCACTCAAGCAAGTTGTCTGGCATCAATATGACCCTACACTGCTGGTATGTGTCTCATAAGTCAAGCGGCGTGCTGTAGTCATCATCACCTGTCCACTTCCCGCAACACATATTTGTTTCTCCATCTTTGTCCGCACATAATCTCGTCCAATCTTCCATCCCCACTAAGGCGCCTCCCCCCTTGTCCAAAACCCGAGCGCTAACAATGGTAGAACCGAGCAGCGTCCGCTAAAAGAGTGGCTGGAATTCGCTCCCCACAGAGGTAATCAAGCTCATTGTTTCGCGTGTGGACAATCTCAGTACCATGTCGCTCGCCGCGTGCTTGTCGGGGCTGTACCGTTAACTCAAACCCCTCAGGTCGGAGCTTTTTAAGCCAGCACCTTGCTTGCTGATGCCACCTGATCTTCAGAAACGGCGTGTCACACAACATAACGATCATAGGGTGGCGAGCATCAACCCCCTTGACTGCGATCCGATCCCCGTCACTCTCAACTACATTAACGGTATGTACAGGGTCGACATGAACATGTCTTGGATGGTGCTCATCGATGGTCGCGGCAGCTGGATGCTCGTGGAGGTCTACACCCGGCGATTGATCCCCCTTCCTTCGATTAACACTACACTGCTTTCGCACTGCGGCCCAGAATACTCGGAATCTTACAGTAGCCAACATGATACCAAGTTTGATTTGCTCAAGGTTGTAATCTACCAAGTGCCCACAAGGTCTGCGAATTATAAAGACTTCACGCTAATTGCGTTCTTCAACCGCGGTCTCGCCTATCTGACAGGTCACTGCGGTAAGTGGATAAATCTGCACGTCCATCGCAGGATCATACATCCTCCATGGTTCTCTGATGCCATTGAACACAAGGGCTTCATTTACACTGTTGACTCCTTCTATGGCTGGACGTATTGCTGGCCTAGTCCAGTCATCGCTACAAACGGTTGTTACAGCAGTATGTTACTTTCCTATGATATCATGATGGCTTGCTTATACTACTGTCAATATTTACTGAAAAATATGCATGCTCATAACATGATGTTCTTAAGATTGACTACATTAAGAGCCCTTTTTTATTTGACTCCAACTTGATATGATGTTGTAGGCCGCCTGGTGTCCCAACCCTTCCTAATCCCATAACCTTTCAAAGAAAAGCAGCATGGCAGTTGCAGGTGGTTCCTGGCTCGATCACATGACGGCGAACGATTGATGATCGTTCGGACGTACCGGATGATAACGCACAAGTATAGGGGATCTATTGTACCCTCTTCCGATAAGTAAGAGTGTCGAACCCAACAAGGAGCTAAAGGTAGAACAAATATTCCCTCAAGTTCTATCGACCACCGATACAACTCTACGCACGCTTAACGTTCGCTTTACCTAGAACAAGTATGAAACTAGAAGTACTTTGTAGGTGTTGTTGGATAGGTTTGCAAGATAATAAAGAGCATGTAAATAAAATCCAGGGGTTGTTTAGATAAAGACACAACTAAGTTAGTTTTAGTAGAGAGCTTGTTGTCACACAAGAAAGTTATTTGTCTCTAGGCAATCGATAACTAGACCGGTAATCATTATTGCAGTTTTATTTGAGGGAGAGGCATAAGCTAACATACTTTCTATTCTTGGATCATATGCACTTATGATTGGAACTCTAGCAAGCATCCGCAACTACTAAAGATCATTAAGGTAAAACCCAACCATAGCATTAAAGCATCAAGTCCTCTTTATCCCATACGCAACAACCCCCTTACTCGGGTTTATGCTTCTGTCACTCAAGCAACTCACTATAAGCGAATCATGAACGTATTACAACACCCTACAGCGGGAACCCCTCACGCTTGCGCAACATGGAGAGCACCATAGGACAGCACCAATAATAAAACATGCAAGTCAAACCAATCACAATCATCAATTAACCCATAGGACAAAACAGATCTACTCAAACATCATAGGATAGCCATACTCATTGGGAAATAATATATAGCGTTGAGCACCATGTTTAAGTAGAGATTACAGCGGGTAAAAGAGGGCTTACACTGTTGCATAGAGGGGGGAAGAGTTGGTGATGATGGCGGTGAAGTTGTTGGTGTAGATTGCGGTGATGATGATGGCCCCAGCGGCGTTCCGGCGCCACCAGATGAGAGGGGGAGAGGGCCCCCCTTCTTCTTCTTCTTCCTTGACCTTCTACCTAGATGGGAGAAGGGTTTCCTCTCTGGTCCTTTGTCTCCATGGCATTGGAGGGGCGAGAGCCCCTCCGAGATTAGATCTGTCTCTCTATCTCTCTCTGTTTCTGCGTTCCCAGATCTGGCCTTTCACCGTTTCTTATATTTCCGGGTATCCGTAACTCCGATTGGGTTGAAATTTGAACACAATTTTTATCCGAATTTTAGCTTTCTTGCGGCGAAAGAAGGGCAATAACCGCCTTACAGGGTGTCCACGAGGGTCAGAGGCGCGCCCCCTGCCTCATGGCCCCCTCGGGCATCGTCTTGCGTTGATTCCACTTCCCAAAATTCACATATATTCTAAAAAAATCTCCGTCAGTTTTTATCCTGTTTGGGCTCCATTGGATATGGATTTTCTGTGAAACAAAAAACATGCAACAGACATGAACTAGCACTGGGCACTGGATCAATGTTAGTCCCACAAATAGTATAAAAAGTTTCCAAAAGTATATGAAAGTTGTATAATATTGGCATGGAACAATCAAAAATTATCGATACGACGGAGACGTATGTACGGACGTGTTGTTTCGCGGAATACAATCACAGTCACTGCAAGGTCTTTGAGCAGGATCCCAGCATCTCTGGGCCTTCAGGAATTTTTGACTGGAGGCTGGTAAGTAGCCTTGGTACACGCTCTCTGTTTCTCGGACTGAATTATCCGATTAACCAGGAGATAACCGACGGCAAGGATCATGATGGCAGCATGGTTTCATCAGGCAAAACTGTGTGTACACAGCGTACCATGCGTCTTTGCATGCACCATACCCTGATATGTGCTACCACACTCTACTGCCCAAAGTAGGAGAGAGGGTCGCAAGTAGACTTCGACCTGCTGGCTGGAGTTTCCCCCGTCAGGCAGCCATCTGGTTCAAGCCGTCAGCCAATCTCTACAGCTTAATAAATAGTAACATCTAACTGAGCCAATTAGTTAGATGCGTACACTTGGTGTAGTAGGATCTTTATTTAGTTTGATGCATACACTTGTTCTTTTTTGGTACCCCTTTTGTAATGATGGCTGATGTTTGGTTTGGAAGAGATAGCTGCGACTTTACTCTTCTGGCCTGATTACTGCTTCTGTTGCACCCCTAGCCTTGGTTGCTACTGTTACTGTTTTCAATGTACAATCAGTAGTATATTTCATCTGTTGGTTGAGTAAATGTGTTGTTAGAACTACAAACACCATGTTTTGGAAGTCATTGCATGGTCCGATCCTTTAGTGCCCCGTACCATACGTAGCGCATACTATTTTTGGTACGAAACACATTTTCCACTTGTTGATAACATGCAGCCCACTGATGAAGACCCAATAGAGGAGCCCATAATTAACTAGAAGGGAGGCTCTCACATGAATCCGTCCCAGGTACATGCTCATGTTCCCCTCAACATAAATAAATAAATAAATAAATAAATAAAGCTAAATGCTCATGCACTAGTTCTTTAAATTCACGATTTAACATGAGGATATTATTTCCTATGATAGTGTCGTTACATTCAGTCGATATTATTCTTAGGCAAAGATAGCGACCAGTCTTCTTTCTCCCACCATTTTCTTCCCACAACCAGCGAACCCATGCAAATCATAGTCAACGTCGTAAATAGTTCCGGT
This sequence comes from Triticum dicoccoides, assembly GCF_002162155.2. Lineage (NCBI taxonomy): Eukaryota > Viridiplantae > Streptophyta > Magnoliopsida > Poales > Poaceae > Triticum > Triticum dicoccoides. Next base: position 194,991,282 of record NC_041384.1, on the reverse strand, counting down.
CCATTTTTATTTTTCAATAAGAATGTCCAACCCAACACAGCACATTGGCGACAACACTTTATCCTCCGCCTTGGCGCGCTCGCCACGGCGCCGCCGTCCGGCCCTTTCAACATAGTGAATCGGGAGAGGATTGTAGTTGTGAGTATGACAGTACGGACCCACCAGGTCCACTCCTGAACACAAGCAAGCGCCTCTTTTACTACTCAGATGCACCCCTCGTTTTTACTCTAATCCACCCTGTTGATATCTGGGACCCACATCATTTTCAACGTATAGTCAATTAACGACAGAATCGCACAACTTTTTTTTGAGTAGTAATTCAGAGGAGCAGCCTATAAACTGGGTTGTGCGGTCTCTACGGCCCGTCTAACAACATGACCAACCCAGCAGTTTTTTCTTTGGGAAAATAGGTAGCCCAGTATTTCTTTTTGAAGAATACCCAAGCTAGGCCTATTTGTTTCCTCCGACTTACTGGGCTGCAAATCTTTCAAGACGAGGAGGGATGCATTCCGGCCTGGCCAAAGAGTATGGTCAGTGTCTGTTAAAAGTAATATCAAAGGGGTTGAAAATTCCAAAAACATTATAGCAAATGGGAAATCAGTTTCTTTTTTTGTTTTTGTTCTTCACTGATATTTTACATTTCATTGGATTTAACATGACATAGTACTGATTTATTTTTAAATTTGTTTTAGTATGGCTACTAATTTTTGGATTAGGAATATTTTGTTCCCCGGCAAAAATTTGCGAATTTTCAAAATTTTGCACATATTTAGTTCAATTTTTTAGCCCTGGTACTGACTAGAAAATGGGCAGCAATTCTAAAAATGGAAAATGGGCTGCAATGAATTTCATATGAATTAGAAAATGAGTAAAAATTATAAAAATAATAGCAAATGGGTTGTACACGCCACATATTTTGAGGCTGACTTGTTTACGCAAGGCTTTGTCAGTCAACACACGATTCTAGGAGCACTGACTGTTGGATGTCCATCCAACGGCCGACGTGCTTCTTCAATCTCTGATCTTCCTGCTCCAGCTGCCTAAACTAGCGCCGGCGGGACTGCCTACTCCCACCTCTTGTGGCCTGTTATGATGCCGCCCAGGCTTCACCAACCCACCCTACTCCCTCCGCTGGCCTTGCCGCACGCAATCAACTGCCTCCTTATTACGCAAAAAATGATTCCTCCCACTGACATCTGGGGTGCACCGGTTGGGAGGCTGACCTGTGGGCTTACTAAGTTGACGTGTACACAGGGCTTGTCAACTTAGTCAACAAACGATTCTAGCAGCAGTGACCGTTGGATTTGAATCGAACGGTCCTGTTGCTTCTTCAATCACTGCTATTCTTGCACCAGCTGCCCAAACCAGCGCTGGCGAGACTGCCTGCTCCTGCCTCCCGTGGCCTACTATGCTGTCGCGGAAGCCTCACCCCCTCCTACTACTCCCACCGCTGGCCAGGCCCTGCGGCGATGACAACCTCACATCACAGCTGAACCAGTGAACCCTTGTACTCCTCTTCGCGTGGGCATCCACAGCCGCCTCTTCCCCGGCTCCACGTCGTCCCCTTCCTAGGCCTCGCCATCGTCCACCGCCCTGGTGCTCTCGGCGCGGCGTGGTCAACGTGGTCAAGGAACAACTTCCATCGGAAGAGTACTGTACATGGAGAGGCTGACAGTTGGGTCCACGGCCGCAACAAGGAAGTGCCTCCTTATTACGTGCAAAATAATTATTCCTCCACCTGACTGCAGGGACCCACCGGACGGGCCACCGTATTTCACGAAAAAAATGTTTCCCCCCTGACTGCTGGCACCCACCAGCTACATCTTCGCATGCAAGGAAGTGCCTGACAGTTGGGACCCACCTGGTCGAAGCGTACGTAGGGATGTCATTCTGGTCGTGAACGTGTATGTAAATACTGGTCGATGTAGAGGCGCACACGTAGCATGTATACGTACCTACAACGACCATGGTGCAAGAAAGTAAATACGGCCACGTACGTACATACGAGCGGGGTCTCGAACGCCTACTCGCGCATACGTACGGCCAGGGCTCGTGTACATGGCTATGGCTGCATCAGAACGGAGAAACTGTGTCGTCGTCGTGTTCATGGGGAGGCAACATAATGCGTTGTGTTCATCGGGAGGCAACGGAACACGTGCTGTTCATCGGGAGCCAACCGGCTTGGACAGAACAGGCGATGGAAACAAGGCCTGGCGTACCACATAACGGAGGAAACGACCTTGTGTTTGACCGACCATGGTGGAAATGGCATCCTGTTCATCGGGAGGGGTCTGGTGTACCGCAAGACGGAGGAAATGGACCTCCTACGGTCGAAATGTGGTCTTGTTGATCGGGAGGGGTGTGGCGTACCGCAAAACGGAGGAAACGGACTTGTGTTGGAGCGCTACGGTCGAAACAGGGGTCCTATTCATCGGGAGGGGTGTGGTGTACCGCAAAACGGGACTCCACGGGATACTGTTCATCTGCACCATCGACCTCCTCCAGCCTCCCACAGGTTCCTGTTCATCCACCGTCGACCTTCTCCAGCCTCCACCTACGACTGTTCATTCACGGGCTCCTGTTCATCTAGCCTCCACCGCGCGCTCCTCCATCGGCTACTTTTCAACCAGCCCTCTCCATGGGGGTCCTGTTCAACCACCCCTGCACAGGTTACTGTTCATCCAGCCCTCCACCGGCTACTGTTCAACCAGCCCTCCACCGGCTACTGTTCAACCAGCCCTCCACAGGGTCCTGTTCATCCAGCCCTCCATGGGGTCCTGTTCATCCACCGGCTCAATCGATCGGGGTACTGTTCATCCAGCGGCAACGACCTCTACTACCACGGGTTCCTGTTCGTCCAACCCCCCACCGGGAACTGTTCATCCAAACCCCCTCAACAATGCTCACTTTTCATCCAGAGGCAGCATTGATCGGCTTCAGTTAGCAGCAGTAGCGAAGGAATCACTCAAGTTCAGTTAACAGCAAGGGATCGATTGATCGCTCGGGTTGAGTAACGCGTAGCCTGTAGTGCAATCGCTCGGGATCAGTCAGAGCCCAACGCCTTGCTCGGGTTCAGTTAGAGCGCAACGCCTCGCACACATGTGCGGATGTACGAGAGAAACGTGCATCACTCGGCCCCCGACCACCCACCGTAACTAGGAACTCCCTGATATTTTTCTCGCCCTCGCGTCTACCATGGTTTTTCTGTCATCGACGGCCCAAAGAATGTCATGCAGCTGCGTCTACGACCCATTTTCTGTCATGATTTTCTGTCATAGAAGTAGGATCCCACCACATCTATGATGATACTGGGTTTTGTCACAATTATCATCATAGAAGTTTCATAAGTATGACAGAATTATTTTTTGTTCGGCCCAAAATGTCACAGATGTGTCTTTTTTTGTAGTGTCCCTAGTTGGTGCTTTCTAAGAGAAGATGGAGACTCAAATAAAAATAAAAATTTCATAAAGTAAATAGATAGGCCCTTTGCAGAGGGAAGTAGAGATTTGTAGAGGTGCCAAAGCTCAAATCTTAAATTGAGAGATAACATATTTTGAGAGGCATGCTTTTCCCGTCAACAAAAACGACCGATTAATTTCGAACACTTTCCATGCTAGATACATCATAGGCGGTTCCCAAACATAAAATAAAGTTTATTCCATTTCCACCATACTTTCACACTCCACGGCTAGTCGTATCCATGGGTACCGTCCATACCAACACTTTCCAAGGAATTTAATATTTAACAACATAAAGTAAATTTCTTTTTCATTTCGGGACTGGGCATCCCTATTACTGCCACACTCTCGTGCAATGACAAGTGAATAAACACTCATCTTGAGAATAACACATCTAGCATGGAAAATATTGGCCATCCCCTGCCGCTTCGTGAGTGGTACGGGCACACAAAAAGGAAATTCATTTTGAAAATTAGAGTTGGCACACACTAGTACATTGACGTCCTAAACAAACGGTTTAAAACCCCTTTCCGTGATGGCAACAGTCGCCAAGTGAGTGTGGGCGATAGGGGGGTCCTTCCAACACGACCCAAAAATCATCGGGGATAGGCCCTCGTGGGACTCAGGCTGGGGCCGTGTGCGATCGGGCGAGGCATGGAAACCCAATCATTCCCACACGGTGAATCCCAGAAATCATTTCCGTAGGTATGTACATCCCACACGGTGAATCCCAGAAATCATTTCCGTAGGTATGTACATCCCACACGGTGAATTCCAAAAATCATTTCCGTAGGTATGTTCATCCCACACGGTGAATCCCAGAAATCATTTCCGTAGGTATGTACATCCCACATGGTGAATCCCAGAAAATCATTTCTGTAGGTATGTACATCCCGCACAGTTCTTTGTGTGGAAACATGTGTGCAAGGTGGCCTAACGCAAAAAGTTCGCTGCCGGAAGCCGTGTGTGATTGTTAGTTGATCGAACACGCCTACTTTCTAGAAACCGTGCGGTTTGTTTGAGTTCATCACCCACAATGCTGTCTGAGTAAACATTTGCAATAGAAAACCCCAATAAGCAGGGTAATTAGCCTATTATTGATAATCCATGTACTAATCAAACTGATATTTCTTATAAAACACGCCAGATATTTCATATCCATATAAAAGCAACCAGGATTTCATAATCGAATTACATCAGATAGCTTCGGCACTAAGTTACGCCATTACACAACAGCACCAAGTTTCACATGCAGCATCAAAAACCTTTGGAAAGTAGCATCATACACGGTAAATAGACAGATGAATCTCATCTGGGAAACTGCAGAAGTGGAAGGCAAATATTGAGCCTTCAGTGATGTTGAATGTCCTTGCAACTTTAGGCCAGTGGCTATGGATAATTACCTGCCCAACCTTTGTCCTCTTCAGCAAGACTTCAATATTGTACCGTGGGTGTTGAATGAATACCTTCCTCGCCTCTTGACCATGCAGGTGGTTTGAGAGGTAATCATTGGTGAAGTGCTTTGAAAAGTACTGAAAACAAAGCTATGCATAAATCGATGTTGTAAATTTAAAATGGTGCAAGGGGTAAAAACAAGGTAAAAGAGGTGGTACCATCCTATAGCTGACTGATGTCTTCTTCATTGTGCAAACAAAGATCTTGCTGTTATTCGTCGCAAGTTTATTCATCCTAACTATCTTTCTGAGTTTCTTGACTTGACTGATATTCATGGACATCTCATTTCCCCATATGCAAAATGGGTCGAACAGTGGGTCTAAGCCTCTAACAGCAGGACCTACATGTGCAAGACCAAATTGTAAGAAACCTAAATATTAGAATGATTCCTGCAACTGCATAATAATGTGCTATTAGCCAAAGGACCCTGCTTGAACAAACCTCGATGATAAACCACAGTGTCTCCCATTGTTTCCCTGCAACACACATAAGGAAGATCTTGATCAGGTTAACTGAGAGTTTCCATACTATCAGTAGAATATGTAATGAGTACAGCCAAATTCGATTGGTGTCACATGCATAACAATACAAAATTGTACCCACAGCAAATGAAAATCAAATTGTAGAACTGAACCAAACAGTTAAATGGACAGCAGACCAAATGAACCAAAATAGTTAACTGAGCACGACATTGTAGAATAGAAACATGTACTAGAAGATAAGACAGTTAACAAAACAAAGAATGCTTGAGAATAGTACTACGAAATGTAGCAATTGTTGGACCAAAGTGTTAACTGAACATTATATTTCAGAGGACCGAACTGTTAATTGAACATCAGATTGCATATTAACATTATAGAGGACAAATCACTAGAAGGCACTGGCGGTGGCCTCGAGAAAACATCACGAACTGTATTTTAAAGTAGACAACCTCTCGGCGGTGTCGACGGTGGCCTCGAGGACGAGGTGCTCCTCCAAGATCTAGCAGTTGACACGCATGTCAGCCATAGCAACCTCGTTTGCGCGTGCGACTGCATTCTACTCAGCTCCATGTTATAATGCGTGTAAAATGGCTGTGGGCGGCGCTTAATTGAAGGAGGGGGGCAGTGATTTCGGTGGAAGGTGTCGCTCCGTCAGTTGGGGCATGTGGGACGGGAAAGGAGGAGGATGGTGTGGGTGGGGTGTGGATTACATGACCATATCGATGAGGCCGCGTAGCAAGAAGAAGGGTCGGCAGTGAGGAGGCCGCGCAGCAAGAAGAAGGGTCACCGGCGAGGAGGTGGCGCTGCAAAAAGAAGGGTCGCCGGCGAGGAGGCAGCGCTGCAAGAAGAAGGGTAGCTGACAAGGAGGTGGCGCTGCAAGAAGAAGGGTCACCGGCGAGGAGGCTGAGCTGCCAGTAAGCAGTAGTGAAGGTTTGAACTTGGAAAGCAAGGAGGAACAGTGGAAATGTGGCTTTTGGTAGGAGGGAGGGGGCGGGGAGATAGATATTTCCGCGGTGGCAAATTTTTTTTGCTTGGTGCCACGAGAAACTAGTGCGCAAGTGCGGTTCAAGCGGGGGCGGTGGACTGTACACGACGAAGCTTCCTGCATAAGCCAGACAAGACGGTGCGCCAAGATATTTTATATCGCATCCCACACGATTCTTTCTAGTAAACTGTTTGTGGTATACCTGATTTTTTCATTATGTTTTGAAAGACAAAATTGTGTTACAGAGGGAAAGGATGGTGTTTGAATTGCTAGAACATTTACGTACAGTGAACATGCAACTAGTACATGAGTGCCGTGTTTAAATTTGGAATTATTCCGGGTTTGTTTGGCATTTTTATGCATTAATTGAGTTTCTGGGCATTTAATGTGCATAATTCAAATTTGAACTACAAGCACATGCTCCAATGCACCAAAGTTTGATGAAAAATCACATGTGTGTCTTTGGGTGAATTTATAGGTCCCATGCAAGAAATGGGAATAAAATTCAAACATCTGGGTGTCGTGGCTCAGCCGGAATGATTGAGAAACTTGGTTTTTTAATTCTTGTAAATCCAAAACATGGCTGAAAATCATGAAACTTGGCATGGTGTCATGACATGGCACCAACATGCTGAAGTAATTTTTTTGCCGAATTGGGACAAGCTTTGGTGTAAGCTTCTTGCAAACTGGAGCTTCCCTCAAGAAGGCTCCTAGTTCCGAGAGGGAACGTGTCACCTCGGTGTGTGAAACGACATACGTACACTGCCTTCTCCCGCCTAAATTTGTTTACACAGGAAGATTAGACCGAATAGAAGTTACGTGCTAAATTTTGGAATTATTCCATGTTCGTTTGGCCTTTTTATACATTAATTGAGTTTATGAGCATTTAATGTGCATAATTCAAATTTGAACTACAAGCACGTGCTCCAGTGCACCATAGTTGTTTGAAAAATCACAAGTGTGTTGCTGGGTGAATTTCTAGGTCCCATGCAAGAGATGGGAGTGAAATTCAAACATCTGGGTGTCGTGGCTTGGTCGGAAAGATTGAGAAACTAGGTTTTTTCATTCATGTAATTCCAAAACATGCGTGAAAATCATGAAACTTGTCGTGGTCTCATGACATGGCACGAACATGCTGCGGTAATTTTTTTGGCCGAAGTGGGACAAGCTTTGGTGTAAGCTTCTTGCAAACCGGAGCTTCCCTCAAGAATGCTCGTGGTTCCGAGAGGGAACGTGCCACCTCCGTGTGCAAAACGACATACGTACACTGCCTTCTCCCGCCTTAATTTTTTTACACAGCCACATTAGACCAAATAGAAGTACCGTGCTAAATTTTGGAATTATTCCGGGTTTGTTTCACCTGTTTTATACATTAATTGAGTTACTGGGCATTTTTAATGTGCATAATTCAAATTTGAACTACAAGCACATGCTCTAGTGCACCCAAGTAGTTTAAAAAATCACATGTGTGTCCTTGGGTGAATTTCTAGGTCCCATGCAAGAGATGGGGGTGAAATTCAAACATCTGGGCGTCGTGGCTCGGCCGGAAAGATTGAGAAACTTGGTTTTTTAATTCATGTAATTCCAAAACATGCCTGAAAATCATGAAACTTGGCATGGTGTCATGACATGGCACCAACATGCCGTGGTAATATTTTTGGCCGAATTGGGACAAGCTTTGGTGTAAGCTTCTTGCAAACCTGAGCTTCCCTCAAGAAGGCTCGTGGTTCCGAGAGGGAACGTGTCACCTCCGTATGCGAAACGACATACGTACACTGCCTTCTCCCGCCTTATTTTTTTTACATAGCCAAATTAGACCAAATAGAAGTACCGTGCTAAAATTTGGATTATTCTGGGCTTGTTTCGCCTTTTTATACATTAATTGAGTTTCTGGGCATTTAATGTGCATAATTCAAATTTGAACTACAAGCACATGCTCCAGTGCACCAAAGTTGTTTGAAAAATCGCATGTGTGTCCTTGGGTGAATTTCTAGGTCCCATGCAAGAGATGGGAGTGAAATTCAAACATATGGGCATCGTGGCTCAGACGGAAAGATTGAGGAACTTGGTTTTTTAATTCCTGTAATTCCAAAACACGCCTGAAAATCATGAAACTTGGCATGGTGTCATGACATGGCACCAACATGTTGTGGTAATATTTTTGGCCAAATTGGGACAAGCTTTGGTGTAAGCTTCTTGCAAACCGGAGCTTCCCTTAAGAAGGTTCGTGGTTCCAAGAGGGAACGTGTCACCTCCGTGTGCGAAACGGCATACGTACACTGCCTTCCCCCGCCTTAATTTTCTTACACAGTCAGAATAGACCAAATAGAAGTACCGTGCTATATTTTGGAATTATTCCGGCTTCGTTTGGCCTTTTTATACATTAATTGAGTTTCTGGGCATTTAATGTGCACAATTCCAATTTGAACTACAAGCACGTGCTCCAGTGCACCAAAGTTGTTTGAAAAATCACATGTGTGTCCTTGGCTGAATTTCTAGGTCCCATGCAAGAGATGGGAGTGAAATTCAAACATTTGGGCGTCGTGGCTCGACCGAAAAGATTGAGAAACTTGGTTTTTTAATTCCTGTAATTCCAAAACACGCCTGAAAATCATGAAACTTGGCATGGTCTCATGACAAGGCACCAACATGCTGTGGTAATTTTTCTGTCCGATTTGCGAAGGCCCGCACATTAACAATCAACAAAGTCATTTTGGAACAAGTGCTTTCACGTTACAAATCAGAAACACAAGTATTATTGAAACCGTGGGCATTCGACTTACCAATTATGTGTGGCCACGCGTCCCCCTTTTTTAGTGGCTAGGAGGTGCTGTGCGGGGTAGCTATTTGAGTACGGGAGGCGTGCGACCAGACCCCTGCGCGTGCTCATCGGGAGGAGAGCCCTTTGACCGCTACCCGCCGCGCAGCTCCCTCCCAATGTCTCCATTAATGGCGCCCGAGCACCTGTTCTACGGCATGGCTATATGTCTCACTGGACTGAGATTTAAGAGAGAAAAATGAAAATCTGAAAAGAAAGTTTTGCACGGATCTTGATGTAATATCCGACGGACCTATATAGCATCGACTGCTACTTATAGCAAGCATGATGAATATAAGGGCGATGACAGTGGATAATAATTGTCTTACATATTTAGAAACATAATTAAAAAAGGCACATGCGGCAACGCTCGAAATACACAAGAGCAAAAGAAGAAGGAAGACAATGATCTGGCTCACTGATCTCTACTTTCTTGATGCGTTGCTGCAGGCCGCGAGAACTAGTCTCCACGGCGAGCGGCGAAGAGCTCTTTCTTGTCCTCAAGATGTTGCTTGAGAGCATCCACGGATTCCTCCACCAGCCTTATGCGCTTGATGCGCAACTTGTTATTCTCGTCCGTATGTTTCTCGACGAGGACGGCGGTCCTCTTCAACATGGCAGTGGTCTGCTCCCGCTGCTCTGCACTTCCGACGATCTTTGCCCTTAGCAGGTCGCCCTTGGCCCGGAGCTTCACATTGCTCTCATTTAGTTGCCGGATGACGTTGGTAGACTGTTCAAACGAGGCATGCAGGTCATCCTGCAACCTCGCCCACCTGGAGATCTAATCCATCTGCCTATGGATGAGGGCACGCATGCGCCTGTAAGAGTCCTCACCTGCCCGTGAGGCATTTTCCCAGGCCGCCGCGGCAAGGGAGGTCATCTCTGCTGCATTTGCGGCATGGTGGGACATCTCTTCTGCTTTCGTGGTGCGGCCGAACCAGTCTGCTACATCGACGACGCGCGGGTCCTTCGTGCTGCTTCAGCGGCGCGGTGGGACCTCTCTACTGCTACGGCCGTGCGGTGGGACATGTTGGTTGCTATCGCGGTGAGGCGGGACATCTCTTGTTCTCCCGCTTCCAGGCTCGCCTCGCCCCCTGGTGGCAATCTCTCGATCCAGAACTCACGCTGGCAATGGCGGACGCAAGGGAACGATGATGAATGACTTGTTTGTTTTTGACTTTTTGTGGATGAGGAGTTGAGGAGGAATGTGCAGTCATCTTGGAGTAGTAGTATTTATAACCACGTAGTAATACGCTCCTAAGTGGGAAACCATTTAACTTTTGATCGGTGTGAACAAGTTGCAATTTGGAATGTGACGGGACGCATGCTCAAAATTTACTGACGGTTATAAGTGCGGCACTATTCCGGAAGGCGTAACGTGGGCACGTACGCGTTCTCGGCCGCGTACGTGGCGTTTGCACCATAGGATGCACCGCAATAGGCAATGTCAGCACACGTCTTTTAATTAGAATGGTGTGCCCATCTAGCGCACACATGTTGATCTATCTAACTATTTCAGTTTGTTGTGGTCAATCGCAAACAGTTCATCCATGTGATGTGTATGCCATCACTCACAGACACTTTGATATGGCTGACCCATTTCTATTCTGTTGCCTAATCGCAAACAGTTAATCCTTCTGAAGCGTATGCCCTCAATCACACACACCTTGATTTGGCTGACCATTTCTTTTGTGTTGCCTAATCACAAACAGTTCATCTGAGTGAACCGTATGTTGTATATCGCACACACCTTCATCTGGCTGCCCGTTTCTTTTGTGTGGCCTAATCACAAACAGTTCATTTGAGTGAACCGTATGCTCTATATCGCATACGCCTTCATCAGGCTGCCCGTTTCTTTTGTTTCGCCTCATCACAAACAGTTCATTGGACTGAACCATATGCCCTGGATCGCACACGCAACTAAAATCTGAACCTTGTTTGATGCATCCACCATCGCAAATGTTTTCACCTTTTTTGACGGTTTTCATACAGCACCATTCGCGATTATGGCATCGCACACAGTTTCTCGAAGGGTCGCTGATCGTAGTGTCGCGTTAGCAGCATCCTGTAGTAGTGACATACACATTTACTTAGAACGCCACGAAAATATGACATATAGGTAGGTGTGGTGGACTCATATGGCAAAACTGGGTTTAAGGATTTTGGATGCACAAGTGGTATTTCTACTTAGTACAAGTGGAGGCTAGCAAAAAGATTGAGAAGCAACCAACCAAGAAACAAAATTCTCATAAATGATCATTAAGCATAATTAACACCGAATAATGCACCACAAGTAGGATGTAATTTCATTGCATAACTATTGACTTTTGTGCTTGCATAGGTAATCACAAACCTTAACACCAATATTCTTACCAAAGCATTATTACACAGTAACATGACTCTCATATTACTATCATCATGCCTCACAACTATTACAAGGAATCAAGTTTATTTTGTCCAATAATCTTCATGAATTTTTTTATTATATCCCTCTTGAATATCTCTCACTTTGGGACTAATTTCATAAATTGCAATTGCTTTTGAAAAGCTCAAATAAATTTAAGTGAATAACATGAGCATACAAATTTTCATCTCTCAAAATAATATAAGTGAAGCATGAGAGAATTTCTTCAAAAATTTAGTAACTCTAAAATTAATCTAAGTGAAGCATGAGAGTATTTCTTCAAAAATTTCAAAGCACACCGTGCTCAAAAAGATATAAGTGAAGCACTAGAGCAATTCCATGGCTCAAAAAAATTAAGTGAAGCATATAGAGCAATTCTAACAAATCATAGCATAATTTTGGATCTCTCAAATAGGTGTATCCAGCAAGGATACTTGTGACAAACTAACAATTAAAACAAGTAAAGACTTATATAATACAAGACGCTCCAAGCAAAACTCATGATATATGACGCATAAAAAGATAGCTCGAAGTAAAATACCGATGGTTGTTAGAAGAAAGAGGGGATGCCTTCCAGGGCATCCCCAAGCTTAGTTTCTTGGTTCTCCTTGGATATTAACTTGGGTGACATGGGGCATCCCCAAGCTTAGGCTCTTGACACTCCTTATTCCTTCATCTATCGTGATCTCACCCAAAACTTGAAAACTTCAATCACACAAAACTTAACAAAACCTTCATGAGATCCGTTAGTGTAAAAAAACCAAAATTTACTTTAAGTACTGTTGCAAACCCATTCAAAATTTGTTATTGCATTATATATACTATATTCTAACTTTACCATGGCTTATACCCCCTCATATAATCCATAGATTCATCAAAATAAGCACACAATGCAAAGAAAATAGAATTTGTCAAAAACAAAACAATGTGTAAAGATGCGAATTGCTCTCATACTTCTGTAACTCTAAAAATTCTGAGAAATTAGGACAAAATACGCAACTAGTATTTCAATCTTGTGTGAAAAAATCATAATTTTTCGTCGCTTCTGTGAATTTAAACAATTCTGTTACTGTACGCAAAAGTTTCTATTTTTCAATAGGATCAAATCAACTATCACCCAAAGCTATCCCAAAGGCTTTACTTAGCATACAAACTAATTAAAACATAAAAAACACAATCATAACAGTAGCATAATTGTGCAAACACTCAAGGACAGAAAGAAAAAGGAAAAGATAAATTTTATTCATTGGGTTGCCTCCCAACAAGCGCTACCGTTTTATGCCCCTAGCTAGGCATAATGCATAGATACAAGTATTGTCATCTTTGCTTTTCAATTCCTCAATCAAACACCTACAATTCTTCAAGGATTTAGCATACGTATTTTCAATAACAATACTCCTAGGAACAAGATTGAAGAATTCATTCTTGCAAGTAGGGTCTTTTATCACTTCAACAAAATTGTGATGAATACTAATCATTTTAAGATCTTCCTTGTTGCTATTAGAAGTGATACCCTTGTTTTTAGTAATTTGTGTAGACTTGTAAATTTTTACGGGAGTTTTTTCAATAGTTTAAAAAAAAGAAAAGGACGTGCTTAAGTTACTAAGAATTTCTTCCAAGTTATCAATTCGAGAAGGACTTTCTTATATTCTTTTGTTAACTATGATTTCCTTTGCCCTTAGTAATTTAAAAACATCTCCTGCTTTTGACCCAATTTTATTAGCACAATTATACACTCTTTTATCTAAGTTTTTAGTACGTTCTTCGGTGAGCATTTTTTTTCAATAGCATCAAGCCTTTGCATAACATGCTCAAGTGTTAAAATAGTTTCATTGATAGTGAGAGGTGGTGCACCTACTAGATCTCCATAGCATTAAAAGCATCGAAAGATGGACACATCAAGAAATTCCCACCGGTAATCGTATCAAGGACGAATCTATACCAAGTGGTAATACCCACATAAAAACTATGAAGAAGAACAACAGTAGATTGCTTATGAATAGATCTATTATGAGCATTGCAAATTATATACCAAGCATCTTTTAGATTCTCCCCTCCCCTTTGTTTAAAATTAAGAACTTTGTTCTCGGGGGTACACGCAATAGAGGAAGAACTAGCCATAGAAACAAAGTAGTAAAGCAAGGGATTTGACGAGAAAAAGGCGAACGAAAAAGGAGGTGAATAAAAAAGAACTTTTTGTGAAGTGGGGGAGATGTAAACGAGAGGCAAATGGCAAATAATGTAAATTGCAAGGAGATGTGATTTGTGATTAGGAACATGATAGATGTTGATGATGTCTCCTCGGGGCGCCACAAATTGGCAAGTCAATAGGAGACTATATTGACTTGATCCTCCACAACAACGGCGCCAGAAATTCCATTTGATGAGGCTTGAAACTGCATTGGTATTTCCCCAAAGAAGAAGGGATGATGTAGTACATCTACGGTTGGTATTTCCCTTAGTTATGAAACCAAGGTATCAATCCAGTAGGAGGACCAAACAACACTATGTAAACAGTACCTGCACACAAAGAACAAATACTTGCAACCAGACGCGTAAGAGAGGTTGTCAATCCCTCTCCGGTAAAAAGATAGATTGGTTTGTATGAGATTGGATAAATAGATCTGAATAAAACGCGAACTAAAAGATGTAAATAAAAAGTGCAACAAAGTATTTTTGGGTTTTTGGAATAATTGATCTGAAAGCAAATGCGATGAAAAATAGATCTGAAAGCAATATGATGAAAGATAGACCCAGGGCCCATAAATTTCACTAGTGTCTTCTCTCGAGAGAATAACATACAGTGGGTAAACAAATTACTATTTGGAAATTGATAGAAGATCGAATAATTAGGATGATATCCAAGGCAATGATCAATATATAGGCATCACGTCCAAGATTAATACACCAACTCCTTCCTGCATCTACTACTATTACTCCACGCATCGACCGCTATCCAACATGCATCTAGTGTATTAAGTTCATGGAGAAATGGAGTAATGCAATAAGAACGATGACATGATGTAGACAAGATCTATTCATGTAGGAATATACCCCATCCTGTTATCCTTAATAGTAACGATACATACATGCCTCGCAACCCCTTCTGTCACTGGGTTAGGACACCTTAAGATCGAACCCATCAGAAAGCACCTCTTCCCATGGCAAGAAAAATTGATCTAGTTGGCCTAACTAAATTAAAAATTCGAAGAAGAAATACGAGGCTATAAATAATCATGCATATAAGAGATCAAAGAAACTCAAATAATATTCATGGATATAGATCTGATCATAAACTTAAAGTTCATCGGATTCCAACAAACACACCGCAAAAAGGTTTACATCAAATAGATCTCTAAGACACCATTGTATTGAGAATCAAAAAGAGAGAAGAAGCCACCTAGCTACTGCCTACAGACCCATGATACATCTCCAATGTATCTACTTTTCCTAATGCTTTTCCTCTTGTTTTGGACTCTAATTTGCATGATTTGAATGAATCTAACCTCGGACTGACGCTGTTTTCAGCAGAACTACCATGGTGTTGTTTTTTGTGCAGAAATAAAAGTTCTCGGAATGGAACGAAACTTTGTGAGGATTTTTATATAATATATAAGAATTTCTAGAGCCAAGACCTACCGGAGAGGGGGCCCTGGGTGGGCACAACCCACCAAGGCGCGCCCCCCTCTCCTAGCATGCCCAGGTGGGTTGTCCCCACCTGGTGGCCCCGCAGACCCTGATTTCGACGCTATAAAATCCAAATTTTCCAAAAAAATTGGGAGAAAGAATTATCACGATCCACGAGACAGATTCGCCGTCACCTCCTGTTCTCCATCGGGAGGCCAGATCTGGAGTCAGTTTGGGGCTCCGGAGAGGGGGATCTCCGTTCTTCGTCATCACCAACCCCTCTCCATCACCAATTCCATGATGCTCCCCATCGGGAGTGAGTAATTCCTTTGTAGGCTCGCTGGTCGGTAAGGAGTTGGATGAAATTCATCGTGTAATCAAATTAATTTTGTTAGGGCTTGATCCCTAGTATCCACTATGTTCTAAGATTGATGTTGCTATGACTTTGCTATGCTTAATGCTTATCACTTTGGGCCCGGGTGCCATGATTTCAGATCTGAACCGTTTATGTTATCACCATTATATCCATGTTCTAGATCCGATCTTGCAAGTTATAGTCACCTACTACGTGTTATGATCCGAGAACCCCAGAGTGACAACAACCGGGCCCACTCTCGGTAATGACCATAGTTTGAGGAGTTCATTTATTCACTTTGTATTCACCGGAGTGACAAAAACCGGGACTTCTTCCGGTGATTACCGTAGTTTGAGAGTTCATGTATTCACTTTGTGTCAATGCTTTGTTTCAGTTCTCTATTAAAAGGAGGCCATAATATCCCTTAGTTTCCAATATGGACCCCGTTGCCACGGGAGGGTAGGACAAAAGATGTCATGCAAGTTCTTTCCATAAGCACGTATGACTATTTACGGAGTACATGCCTACATTATATTTACAAATTGGAGCTAGTGCCGTATCGCCCTAGGTTATAACTGTCTCATGATGAATATTATCCAACAAGTCACCGATCCAATGCCTACGAATTTATCCTATATTG
Organism: Triticum dicoccoides; assembly: GCF_002162155.2. NCBI lineage: Eukaryota > Viridiplantae > Streptophyta > Magnoliopsida > Poales > Poaceae > Triticum > Triticum dicoccoides. The sequence goes on along the minus strand of NC_041384.1, from coordinate 194,975,058 downwards.
TTTCTGCTAAGTTACTACTGCTATCATCACTGTTACACTTGCTACAAAATCACTGCTATCACTGTTACCGTTACTGCCACTGCTGTCACTACTATCAAAACTATCAAAGTACTTTGCTACTGATCACTTTGCTACAGATAATTAATCTCCAGGTGTGGTTGAATTGACAACTCAGCTGCTAATACCTTCAAAGCTCCCCTTGTGTCGAATCTATAAATTTGGGTTGAATACTCTACCTTCGAAAACTGTTGCGATTCTCTATACTTGTGGGTTATCAACCCATAGGTCTATGATGGACTACACACGCATCATCGGAGAGGCACCAATGAGGATGATGAACCCCTCCATGATGGTGTTAGATTGGATCTTGTGGTTCTGGAACTTGGGGCTGCTGGAATTGTGTTTGACTGCTCCCCTAGGGTTTCTGAAATATTCGGGTATTTATAGAGGGAAGAGGTGGTGCAGGAGACCCTCGTGGATCCCACAACCCACGAGGGCACGCCTGGGCTCCTAGGCGCCCCCTGGTATCTTATGGGCCCAACAGGCCTCCCCTTTGGTCCTTCCTTAGCTCCCAAGTTATCTTCTGGTCCAAAAAAATCTCCAAAAAGTTTTTCTGCGTTTGGACTCCATTTGATAGGGATATTCTGTGAAGTAAAAACAAGAAAAAACAGCAACTGGCACTGGGCACTATGTCAAGAGGTTCGTTCCAAAAAATGATACAAAGTTGCTATAAAATGATTGTAAAACATCCAAGAATGATAATATAACAACATGGAACAATAAAAAATTATAGATACATTGGATACATATCACTGCCATATTAGCGGATCTATTTAAGGGCGAGGAGAAGGAGTTTGCCCGCCCAAGAAGCTGGAAAGGCTACTCGGGCTACAACCCAATCGAATGGGTAAGTTCAAAATTTTGTACATAGTTCGGATATTACGTCCGCATACTGATCGACTCCATCTTTTTCCAAACAAAATTGGAGGCGCCAGGTTGAAGGCATCAATTGCCCTTCCCCTCAACCAAAGGATCATTATCGTGACGACGGCCCGGACTTTCACGAGGACCCACAGGTGTCCATCAATTTTGAGGATGGGGGTTTCTTCCAGGAAAGCCTTGAAGGTTCCAAGGTGGCTATCACAGCCGATCACCCTGGGCTTCTTCCCTCCTCTGCCGTAAGTAGCAAAAAGGTCTCCTCTCAAACAGGGCGGTTTCCTTGCGCTGCTCTAGCTATGCTAACCTCTACTCCCAAGGGTCGCTGAGGGAGTCGTGGACTAAGGGGTCCTCGGGGCGACGACCCAATGTACATGGGCTGGACTGGTGGAGCCGTACTATGACAGGAGATCTATGAAGCCATGGTGTGCCTTCCAAGTCAAGAAGGTGGAGGATATCTTTGATTCCTTATTGTAATCTATCTTTGGTAACCCTAACCCGATCGGTGTCTATATAAACCGAGGGTTCTTAGTCTTTAGGGCTAGAGCTACATTCATCACCTCATAGCCTAGGGTTTAGCTCATGCTGATCTCGAGGTAGATCTACTTTGTAAACCACATTATACATTCAATACAATTATAACGCCCCAAGACCGGAGCTTTAGATACCTTCCTTGGGTTCTGAGTTTCATTGGTGTTTTGTTTGGTTCGTTGCATTCATCATTGCATCATGTGCATTGCATCATGTCATCATGCAACCCATTTTAAAAACTCAACTAAATTAAATGGCATGGATCTCCGATTCCATTTAAATCGAGGAAAGAGTGATTTCTCTTTACAACATATCCTCTCGATAGTAGGGAGCTATATTCAATATTTCTTTAATTTTAAATTCACCATAACACACTTGCAAAAATCATAATGCCTTTGTTATGACAACACTTGGCCTCGAACTTAGTCCGTAGATTCTTTCGTCATTTTCCGGAGCTCCACCAAAAATCCGAACATTTTTGGACACTTCTATAACCAAGCCCTAGTTCAAACCCTTTTGAATTAAATTCAAACGAGTTTGAATTACATCTTTCAATCTTGCCTCTCCTATTTTTCATGGACCGTGCACATTTTTACGAGTCCGTGAAAATTATTCCCATGCCTAGATTCCACCCCTACCTTCTCTTTCTTTTCTCCCTCTTTTTTTGTTTTGTTTTAATATGGAAAAGAGTAAGAGAGGAATGAGAGAGAGGAGTTCAGCTTAGTCCAGCCGGCCTAGTCCCTAGGCCCAACTCCTGTGGCCTGACCTAGCCGGCCCAAGAGGCCTGCCCGATCTCCTCGTTCCCCCTGCTCGCTAGCCTTTTCCTCAATCCCCTCCTCCCTGCCTCCCTTCTCGCGCTGCCAGAGAGAGAGGGACCGACAGCGCCAGGGTGCCCGATCCCCCATCTCCCGATTTCTCGCTCTCTCCTTCCTCGTGCTTGCCTCCCCTTGCGTCGCTCTCTCCCCTCCATCCTCCTTCCGCCGCCACGCACACACACAGAGAGGAGCGAGAGCTCCTCACGCCCTCTCCTCGCGTGCCGCGCCCTCAAGCTCCTTGATCCACTGCCCCTGCAATGGCCGCCGCTCCGGTCAAGTTCCTCGCCGGATCCGGCGACCTCCGCCTTGAACCCACCGTCTCCGTCCCGTTTCGTGCCTTCTCTGTCCACGCCCTCCTCCACCAGCAGCGTCGCCGCCTCCGTCCGGTTCCTCTCATGCCGTCGCCTTGTTTTCCCCTGCTTCGAACGAGGAGGCACGCTGCCGCGTGTTGAACCCTCCTCTGCCTCGCACGGAGTCCAGCTCCAGCAACGCCCGTGGACCATGAACCGCGCCAAGACCAGCGTCAAACCTCTGCTTCATCCTATACCACACCTAGTACCACAACCATCGTGTTCTGTTTCTTCACTGCCAAGGCCGAGAGAACGCCAAGTACCAGGATGACGACGACTCGTCAAGTTCATCTACGCGCGTGTACCACTACATCGGAGACCTTGGATCCACCAAGTTCCACTACCGCAAGTTGGACCCCGAACGATCGACGTCTCGTGGACCGTGTACAACTACCATCGCCCAAAGACGTTGGAGTCATCGAGTACCTCTCCGAAAACGAACGTGCACGACTACCGTCGCAAAACGAGACCGTCAAGACCCGACCGACAAGTACCCCGACAACCCTGAACATATACAGTCATGTACAACTACCATCTCCAAAGAACCGTGTAACGGGACCGCCAAGTTCGTCTTCCGTTGTCTCCGAGATCGTCAAGTACCACTATGAGATGTGCAACTACTTCCATGATGAAACGAGAACAACTACCGCCGTTGAAGGCCGTCAAGTGAACATCTAGCAACGACGTGTACGACCTACTAAGTGAACAAGTACCACTATGCTGCCGTAACGTCTACGGAACATGTACCACGACCATCGTTGAAGACCCCGTGGACGTCAAGTTCCATGTCATGACCCCGAACATCTACGGACATGAACCACTACTTCCCTTGGCGTCCCGAGAACGTCTACTTCCCCTACATCGCATCAAACTCGAACCCCTCCGATAACGCACGCTTCGAAGGTATAACCTCGAGGCGACGTCCGTGAACGTATGTTTGCGATGTTTGAGATGCTCGTGTTTTGCACCCTATTCAAATTGTCACTTGTTTCCTTGTCGCCAACTCGTGGGACACCCGGAATCCGGGAGCGCCCCACCATCTTTTGCACGCATCCGCACACTTCTCCTTTGCATCGGTATCTCAATCGAGTTACCGGAACCGGAACATTGTCGTGGGACCGTTTTCGTTATCGTTGCCGTGGCACCCCTTTTGTTTCCGCCACGATGACAAATGCTTCATAATAATGCTCTTGTAAACTTTTAATAATAATTGCATAAACTTGTTCATGTCATCCGCATCATGATAACAACAATTAAAATGTTTAAATTGTTGTTGCACCAAATTGATAAATGCATATGCGTATTTACCGGATTTGTTATTTGTTATGTCCGGCCCCATTTAAATTATTTAGATGGTGTAGTTTTGTTATGCTTCACCTCTTGCCATGTTAACCAACATTTAAATATTGTTAAGAACTTAAATGGGAGAGAACTAAATAACTGTTGTGGTGTTCCGTCAATATGCAACTCGTTGCATATTGAGCTCCACTTAACTTGTAGTATTGCTTGAGCACTTTGTCATGCCATGCTTCATTAAACTGGACATGCATCTTAATTGTTTGTGCATCATGCCATGATTATGTCGTGGGTGGTTACTATGTTGTTTGCTTCTTTCCGGTGTTGCTTCTTCGGGTTAGTTCCGATAATGTCGCGTTTGTGAGGAACCGTTCGACTACGTCCGTTTGTCTTCTTCATGGACTCGTTCTTCTTCCTTGCAGAATCTCAGGCAAGATGACCATACCCTCGAAATAACTTCTATCTTTGCTTGCTAGTTGCTCGCTCTTTTGCTATGTTGCGATACCTACCACTTGCTTATCATGCCTCCCATATTGTTAAGCCAAGCCTCTAACCCACCTTGTCCTAGCAAACCGTTATTTGGCTATGTTACCGCTTTGCTCAGCCCCTCTTACAGCGTTGTTAGTTGCAGGTGAAGATTGGAGCTTGTTCCATGTTGGAACATGGATATTTTGTTGGGATATCACAATATCTCTTATTTAATTAATGCATCTATATACTTGGTAAAGGGTGGAAGGCTCGGCCTTATGCCTGGTGTTTTGTTCCGCTCTTGCCGCCCTAGTTTCCGTCATATCGGTGTTATGTTCCCGGATTTCGCGTTCCTTACGCGGTTGGGTTATAATGGGAACCCTTTGACAGTTCGCCTTGAATAAAACTCCTCCAGCAATGCCCAACATTGGTTTTACCATTTGCCACCTAGCCTTTTCTTTCCCTTGGGTTCTGCAGACTCAAGGGTCATCATTATTTTAACCCCCCGGGCCAGTGCTCCTCTGAGTGTTGGTCCAAACTAGAGCCCCTTACAGCGCCACCTTGGGGAAACTCGAGGGCTGGTTTTAGTTGTACGGACTACTCATCCGAGTGTGCCGTGAGAACGAGATATGTGCAGCTCCTATCGGGATTTGTCGGCACATTCGGGCGGTGTTGCTGGACTTGTTTTACCATTGTCGAGGATGTCTTGTAACCGGGATTCCGAGCCTGATCGGGTCTTCCCGCTAGAAGGAATATCCTTCGTTGATCGTGAGAGGTTGTGATGGGCTAAGTTGGGACACCCCTGCAGGGATTTGAACTTTTGAAAGCTGTGCCCGCGTTTATGGGCAGATGGGAATTTGTTTATGTCTGGTTGTAGAAAACCTGAAGTTGACCTTAATTAAAATACATCAACCGCGTGTGTAACCGTGATGGTCTCTTCTCGGCGGTGCCCGGGAAGTAAACATGGTGTTGGAGTTATGCTTGATGTAGGTTCTTCTAGGATCACTTCTTGATCATAGTTTCTCGATCGTGCTTTGCCTTCTCGTCTCGCTCTCTTTTGCGTATGTTAGCCACCCTATATGCTAGTCGCTTGCTGCAGCTCCACCTCATACCTTTACCTTACCCATAAGCTTAAATAGTCTTGATCGCGAGGGTGCGAGATTGCTGAGTCCCCGTGGCTCACAGATACTTCCAAAACCAGCTTGCAGGTGCCGATGAGACCGTGCAGATGACGCAACCAAGCTCAAGGAGAAGCTCGTTGAAGATCTTATACTTTGTGTTGTTTCGTTCTAGTTGATCAGTAGTGGAGCCCAGTTGGGGTCGATCGGGGGCCTTGTCGCATTTGGGGTTCTTCTTTAATTTTGGTTCCATAGTCGGACCTTGATTGTATTTGGATGATGTAATGCTTTATTCATGTATTGTGTGGAGTGGCGATTGTAAGCCAACTATGTATCTTTTCCCTTATTGTATTACATGGGTTGTTTGTGAAGATTACCTCACTTGCGACATTGCTTTCAATGCGGTTATGCCTCTAAGTCGTGCTTCGACACGTGTGAGATATAGCCGCATCGAGGGTGTTACAAGTTGGTATCAGAGCCTTCCCCGACCTTAGGAGCCCCCACTGCTTGATCGAATAGCTGGCGTTGTTGAGTCTAGAAAAATGTTTTGAGTCATTTAGGATTATATATATCGGAGAGTTTAGGAATTCTTTTTACTCCCCAGTCCCTTCATCGCTGTGGTAAGGCATCCTTACATAGAGTTTTGACTCTTCTCTTCTCAAATTTCACTAAATTTTTTTAGGATCACGCGGGTATCTTGGAATCGTTCCGATGGTTTTGTGACGAGAACATTGTTCTTGGTGCCTCCTGACATTTAGGGGTTGTGGCAGTGTCCCGGGGAGTTGAGCTCCGAGGTGTTGTCGTCACAATTTTATCGTTGCAGTTCTGGAATACCTGAGTTTAGTTTCGCCGACATCAAAAATCTCTTTTATGCAGTTGTTGGTGAGATAACCTCGACGCCACCCAGTACTGGGGCAGGATTTCAGGAGTATTGCCATAACTCGTATAATGGATGCTTTTCGAAGGTTGAGGTAAATGATTTCCGAAGGTTTCTTGGTTATGTGTTGAAGGATGGATACAGCTGGATGTAGGATTTGCTAGTTTTGGGCGAGATATTATGCTTCCCCTGTATCCCCAACACCTGATTGCATAACTGAAAATTTTTGGGAGTTTATAAGTGGGAACTCAAGTAGCTCTTAGGATATCTTTCCGACAGATGTATGATTTGAAATTGGGGTTCGACGTCTAGTGGTCCGCCTATCCACGGTTGGTTTTACAGTGGTCTCATTGTGTCTTAAAGAGTCCTTGGCTATGCTGACTCGGGGATGCTTCGTATGTCATGTGCACTGCCTTGTACATGATGGTGCTGTATGATCGAGCCCGTGTAGGCCCCACCATGAGAACTTCAGACGAAATCTCTATCATATATTTGTTCCGGCTTATTCTGCAAGCCAATACTTTGTTTTGTTTTGAGTTGTGGTATTCGAGTTGCTTCGAAGTCAAGTGTTGATTCCATACCTTTTCTAAGTAGTGTTCTCATATTTCTATGTGAATACTTATCCTTCTCGATCATCGAGTTTGTCTTTTCAATTTCTTTTCAACCGGTGTGCTCCTCTTCAAATGGATCCAATCTTGTCAACATTCACAAGATCAATTATCAGTTCTTCTCAATGGTGTTTGTTTCATCCGTCCCCAAGTTGCCTTTGTTTTCCCACCCACCCACCCTTTTTCCTCAAGGACTCAGATGTCTTAATCAAGTATCCTTTTATTCTTGTGAAGCCTCTCCATTCCTTTTCTGTCAATGTCTTATCCGGTGATTCTCATGAAGATTCTAATGGAGCTCCAAGCTCATAATTCGTCATTCTTTTTCTTCTGCGGTGGATTCAATTCAAGCTTTGGGTGTTGTTCATATGTTTTCCTCATTTCAATACCTTCTCATACCGGTGCATCTCTTAATCATCTACTCCTCGCTATTCATTTGTTTCGGAGTGCCGAAGATATCTCAGAAGATTCGTGTTTCCACTCTGCTTTCATTCAATCTCTTTCGAGATTGTTATCTCATTCATACCGGTGCAATATCTCTTTTCAAGTAAATCATTTCAACGATGTTTCTTTTGAGTGGGCCCTAACCCACAGGTCTTTTCCCAGGATCTTACCTGACTCTTCTTATTTTCCCGGAGCTATCATCAAATTCTTTTTGAAGTTTGACGTAAGAATGAATTGCCATCAGTCAAATGTTTTTCTCCAAGATCGTTCAAATTCTTTTCATCGTTGGCTCAACCTTTTTCCAATTTTAATTCCGGAGTGCCTCTACAATTCTTGGTGTTGTTTCTCATCGTCATTCTCTGTATTTGAAGACCGAAGAAGAGTTTTTCCTCCATATCCTATCCGTTCTCTCAGAGATTCGTGGTTCTAGTTCGAGGCCATCCTCTCATAATTGTTTTGATTGTCAGAATTCTTTTCACTCATCCGGAGCTATTCAAGATTCTTTTCAGTTTGATTCTTTGAAGCCCATCATTTCAGAAGATTTATTCATTCTCAGCTTTCTGTTATCATTCTCCAAATCTTACCGGTGCATCGTTCAAATATCCTCTAATCAGTTCATGATCTCTTCGTTCTCAGGGATCTAAATTCTCTCAAGCATCTTCGTTTTTTGCTAATTCTTACCGGTGATTCTTCCCTTTTACTTTGTTCGTTTTCCAATTCTTACGGTGGTTCGTTCGAGATTTCTCTTCCCTCATTATCATATCAATTCATTCGTTGTTTCAATCCTACCGGTTGTTCGTCGAAGACCTTCTCAAGTTTGCGCTATATCTATCTTAATCTTTTCTACGAGAATAAGTAGTATGCCAAATCCGTTGCTTGTCTTCAATTAAATTGGTGAAGGTTAAGCATAATCTAATTCTTATTCTTGTTTCATCCATATGTTAATCTTTTCTTCCAGAGTTTGTTCATGATGATTAAATTCTTGGTTTCAAGTGCTCGTCTTTCTTTCCCAGAGTTCCAAGCTCTAATTATCACGGAGGTCCATCCAAATCATTACAAGGTTTCACCTTGTGTTTGCAATTTCTCTTTCTTTTTATTTCATCATCCTTTTGTTACCGGAGTTCTTCATCAAGGTGCTACATGATGGTTCATCAAAGAAATAATTCCTTCTCCAAGTGTTCATCAACATTCTTTTCAAAGGAGCTCAAGCTTTCTTCATCTTGCTATCTGGAGTGCAATTCTTTCTTCCATATCATTGGAGGTGGTATTATGTCATTCTTGATAACTTGAGTTCATGTTTCATGATTCACATGGTGTTAAGAATGAGGTATTTTAAATCCATCAACCTCTTTGTTGGAATTATCTTGGGTTATATTTCACCTAAAGCCTTCCCTGAGGATTGTTCTATCCATGGTGCTTATAAAGGACCCAAGCTCTTCTTTATCCTCCCGGTGAAATAAGTTTCTTGTCTCCTCGTTCATATCAATCCAATTCTTTTCCCGTAAGTGGCTGGTTGTGACCTCAAAATTTGAGATGTATTCCATAAGACCATATCAAGCGTATTCTTTTCGTTGTTGGTGTTCCAACAACTCCGTTCGACCCTTCTCCTAAAAATGCCTTTTCAAACTCTTTTGTGGCAGAAGTTGGCATTTTCTTCTCCATTCTTTTATTTTAATCATCTATCTTCTATTTCTCTCTCCCGGAGGCATTGTGTTGCTGCTCTCTTCAAACCTTCTTCTTGTCCTTGTCATGCTTATCCTTTTAACCGGAGTGTTGTGCCCCTTTGCTCAAGCTCTTTCATTTTATCAAGCATTTCATCTCTTTTCAACCGAAGTGCTGTCCGAAATTGTAATTCCTTGTTACTCTTCCCTATCGAAGTGCTTTCAACTTCGCTCTTTCTCGTTGCTTTCTTTCTTTCAAATTGGTCAACCTCTCAGGGTTCGTGGTTTCACTCGTTTGTCAAAGAAGCAACTTAGTTTTACCTCTCCTCTTCCTCTTCCGTTTTCCCTCCGGTGCCATCCTAGATCTCGGGACGAGATCCTCTCGTAGTGGTGGAGTGTTGTAACGCCCCAAGACCGGAGCTTCAGATACCTTCCTTGGGTTCCGAGTTTCATCGGTGTTTTGTTTGGTTCGTTGCATTCATCATTGCATCATGTGCATTGCATCATGTCATCATGCAACCCATTTTAAAAACTCAACTAAATTAAATGGCATGGATCTCCGATTCCATTTAAATCGAGGGAAGAGTGACTTCTCTTTATAACATATCCTCCCGATAGTAGGGAGCTATATTCAATATTTCTTTAATTTTAAATTCACCATAACACACTTGCAAAAATCCTAATGCCTTTGTTATCACAACCCTTGGCCTCGAACTTAGTCCGTAGATTCTTTCGTCATTTTCCGGAGCTCCACCAAAAATCCGAATATTTTTGGACACTTCTATAACCAAGCCCTAGTTCAAACCCTTTTGAATTAAATTCAAACGAGTTTGAATTACATCTTTCAATCTTGCCTCTCCTATTTTTCGTGGACCGTGCACATTTTTACGAGTCCGTGAAAATTATTCACATGCCCAGATTCCACCCCTACCTTCTCTTTCTTTTCTCCCTCTTTTTCTGTTTTGTTTTAATATGGAAAAGAGTAAGAGAGGAATGAGAGAGAGGAGTTCAGCTTAGTCCAGCCGGCCCAGTCCCTAGGCCCAACTCCTGCGGCCTGACCTAGCCGGCCCAAGAGGCCTGCCCGATCTCCTCATTCCCCCTTCTCGCTAGCCTTTTCCTCGATCCCCTCCTCCCTGTCTCCCTTCTCGCGCCGCCAGAGAGAGAGGGACCGACAACGCCAGGGTGCCCGATCCCCCATCTCCTGATTTCTCGCTCTCTCCTTCCTCGCGCTTGCCTCCCCTTGCGCCGCTCTCTCCCCTCCATCCTCCTTCCGCCGCCACGCACACACACAGAGAGGAGCGAGAGCTCCTCACGCCCGCTCCTCGCGTGCCGCGCCCTCAAGCTCCCTGATCCGCCGCCCCTTCTATGGCCGCCACTCTGGTCAAGTTCCTCGCCGGATCGGGCGACCTCCGCCTTGAACCCGCCGTCTCCGTCCCATTTCGTGCCTTCTCCGTCCATGCCCTCCTCCACCAGCAGCGTCGCCGCCTCCGTCCGGTTCCTCTCATGTCGTCGCCCTGTTTTCCCCTACTTCGAATGAGGAGGCGCGCTGCCGCGCATTGAACCCTCCTCTGCCTCGCACGGAGTCCAGCTCCAGCAATGCCCATGGACCGTGGACCACGCCAAGACCAGCGTCAAACCTCTGCTTCGTCCTGTACCGCGCCCAGTACCACGACCATCACGTTTCGTTTCTTCACTGCCAAGGCCGAGAGAACGCCAAGTACCAGGACGACGACGACCCGTCAAATTCATCTACGCGCGTGTACCACTACGTCGGAGACCTTGGATGCACCAAGTTCCACTATCGCAAGTCGGACCCCGAACGATCGACGTCTCGTGGACCGTGTACAACTACCATCGTCCGAAGACGTTGGAGTCATCGAGCACCTCTCTGAAGACGAACGTGCACGACTACCGTCGCAAAACGAGACCGTCAAGACCCGACCGACAAGTACCCCGACGACCCTGAACATATACGGTCATGTACAACTACCATCTCCGAAGAACCGTGTCACGGGACCGCCAAGTTCGTCTTCCGTCGTCTCCGAGATCGTCAAGTACCACTATGAGATGTGCAACTACTTCCACGACGAAACAAGAACAACTACCGCCGTTGAAGGCCGTCAAGTGAACATCTACCGACGACGTGTACGACCTACTCTATGAACATGTACCACTACGCTGCCCTAACGTCTACGGAACATGTACCACGACCATCGTTGTAAACCCCATGGACATCAAGTGCCATGTCATGACCCCGAACATCTACGGACATGAACCACTACTTCCCTCGGCGTCCCGAGAACGTCTACTTCCCCTACATCGCATCGAACTCGAACCCCTCCGGTAACGCATGCTTCGAAGGTATAACCTCGAGGCGACGTCCGTGAACGTATGTTTGCGATGTTTGAGATGCTCGTGTTTTGCACCCTGTTCAAATTGTCACTCGTTTCCTTGTCGCCAACTCGTGGGACACCCGGAATCCGGGAGCGCCCCACCATCTTTTGCACGCATCTGCACACTTCTCCTTTGCATCAGTATCTCAATCGAGTTACCATAACCGGAACGTTGTCGTGGCACCGTTTTCGTTATCGTTGCCGTGGCACCCCTTTTGTTTCCGCCATGATGACAAATGCTTCATAATAATGCTCTTGTAAACTTCTAATAATAATTTCATAAACTTGTTCATGTCATCCGCATCATGATAACAACAATTAAAATGTTTAAATTGTTGTTGCACCAAATTGATAAATGCATATGGGAATTTACCGGATTCGTTATTTGTTATGTCCGGCCCCATTTAAATTGTTTAGATGGTGTAGTTTTGTTATGCTTCACCTCTTTCCATGTTAACCAACATTTAATATTGTTGAGAACTTAAACGGGAGAGAACTAAATAACTGTTGTGGTGTTCCGTCAATATGCAACTCGTTGCATATTGAGCTCCACTTAACTTGTAGTATTGCTTGAGCACTTTGCCATGCCATGCTTCATTAAACTGGACATGCATCTTAATTGTTTGTGCATCATGCCATGATTATGTTGTGGGTTGTTACTATGTTGTTTGCTTCTTTCTGGTGTTGCTTCTTCGGGTTAGTTCCGATAACTTCGCGTTTGTGAGGAACCGTTCGACTATGTCCGTTTGTCTTATTCATGGACTCGTTCTTCTTCCTTGCGGGATCTCAGGCAAGATGACCATACCCTCGAAATCACTTCTATCTTTGCTTGCTAGTTGATTGCTCTTTTGCTATGCCTATGTTGTGATACCTACCACTTGCTTATCATGCCTCCCATATTGTTAAGCCAAGCCTCTAACCAACCTTGTCCTAGCAAACCGTTGTTTGGCTATGTTACCGCTTTGCTCAGCCCATCTTATAGCGGTGTTAGTTGCAGGTGAAGATTGGAGCTTGTTCCATGTTGGAACATGGATATTTTGTTGGGATATCACAATATCTCTTATTTAATTAATGCATCTATATACTTGCTAAATGGTGGAAGGCTCGGCCTTATGCCTGGTGTTTTGTTCCGCTCTTGCCGCCCTAGTTTCCGTCATATCGGTGTTATGTTCCCGGATTTTGCGTTCCTTACGCGGTTGGGTTATAATGGGAACCCCTTGACAGTTCGCCTTGAATAAAACTCCTCCAGCAATGCCCAACATTGGTTATACCATTTGCCACATAGCCTTTTCTTTCCCTTGGGTTCTGCAGACTCAAGGGTCATCATTATGTTAACCCCCCCCCCCCGGGCCAGTGCTCCTCTAAGTGTTGGTCCAAACTAGAGCCCCTTGCAGCGCCACCTCGGGGAAACTCGAGGGCTGGTTTTAGTTGTACGGACTGCTCATCTGAGTGTGCCCTGAGAACGAGATATGTGCAGCTCCTATCGGGATTTGTTGGCACATTCGGGCGGTGTTGCTGGACTTGTTTTACCATTGTCGAGGATGTCTTGTAACCGGGATTCCGAGCCTGATCGGGTCTTCCCGCTAGAAGGAATATCCTTCATTGACCGTGAGAGCTTGTGATGGGCTAAGTTGGGACACCCCTGCAGGGATTTGAACTTTCGAATGTAGTGCCCGCGGTTATGGGAAGATGGGAATTTGTTTACGTCCGGTTGTAGAAAACCTAAAGTTGACCTTAATTAAAATACATCAACCGCGTGTGTAACCGTGATGATCTCTTCTCGGCGGTGCCCGGGAAGTAAACATGGTGTTGGAGTTATGCTTGACGTAGGTTCTTCTAGGATCATAGTTTCTCGATCATGCTTTGCCTTCTCGTCTCGCTCTCTTTTGCGTAAGTTAGCCACCCTATATGCTAGTCGCTTGCTGCAGCTCCACCTCATACCTTTACCTTACCCATAAGCTTACACTAGTAGAAAACAGGGCTATGGTCCAGGCCGGCTCAGCCCATTAGTCCCGGTTCAGTATAGAACCGGGACTAATGTGGGCATTGGTCCCGGTTCGTGAGCCCAGGGGGCCGGCCGGGCCACGTGGGCCATTGGTCCCGGTTCGTCTGGACCTTTTGGTCCCGGTTGGTGGCACCAGCCGTGACCATTGCCCCCCTTTAGTCCCGGTTGGTGCCACCAACCGGGACCAATGGGCTTCGCTTCCCGCCCTTTGGGCTGCCGAAAAGAGGCCATTGGTCTCGGTTCGTGGCACCAACCGGGACTAATGCCCACCTTTAGTCCCGGTTGCTGCCATGAACCGAGACTAAAGCCTCTTCTATATAAGGCCACACTTTGGAATTTTTCATTCTCATCTTGCAGTTGCCGCCCCTGACGCCGCCAGGCTGCCCCGACGCCGCCCGCCCCCATCGTCGCCGTCGCCCGCGCCCATCGTCGTCGTCGCCCGCGACACGCGCCGCCCCGGCCCGCCCCCGTCGCCGTCGCCCTTGAAGGAAATATGCCCTAGAGGCAATAATAAAGTTATTATTTATTTCCTTATATCATGATAAATGTTTATTATTCATGCTAGAATTGTATTAACCGGAAACATAATACATGTGTGAATACATAGACAAACAGAGTGTCACTAGTATGCCTCTACTTGACTAGCTCGTTAATCAAAGATGGTTATGTTTCCTGACCATGAACAATGAGTTGTTATTTGATTAACGAGGTCACATCATTAGTTGAATGATCTGATTGACATGACCCATTCCATTAGCTTAGCACCTGATCGTTTAGTATGTTGCTATTGCTTTCTTCATGACTTATACATGTTCCTATGACTATGAGATTATGCAACTCCCGTTTGCCGGAGGAACACTTTGGGTGCTACCAAACGTCACAACGTAAATGGGTGATTATAAAGGAGCATTACAGGTGTCTCCAAAGGTAGATGTTGGGTTGGCGTATTTCGAGATTAGGATTTGTCACTCCGATTGTCGGAGAGGTATCTCTGGGCCCTCTCGGTAATACACATCACATAAGCCTTGCAAGCATTACAACTAATATGTTAGTTGTGAGATGATGTATTACGGAACGAGTAAAGAGACTTGTCGGTAACGAGATTGAACTAGGTATTGGATACCGACGATCGAATCTCGGGCAAGTAACATACCGATGACAAAGGGAACAACGTATGTTGTTATGCGGTCTGACCGATAAAGATCTTCGTAGAATATGTAGGAACCAATATGGGCATCCAGGTCCCGCTATTGGTTATTGACCGGAAACGTGTCTTGGTCATGTCTACATTGTTCTCGAACCCGTAGGGTCCGCACGCTTAAGGTTTCGATGACAGTTATATTATGAGTTTATGAGTTTTGATGTACCGAAGGAGTTCGGAGTCCCGGATGAGATCGGGGACATGACGAGGAGTCTCGAAATGGTCGAGACGTAAAGATCGATATATTGGACGACTATATTCGGAGTTCGTAAAGGTTCCGAGTGATTCGGGTATTTTCGGGAGTACCGGGGAGTTACGGGAATACGGGGAAGAGTATTGGGCCTTGATGGGCTTTAGTGGGAAGAGGAGAAAAAGGCTGCGCCCCCCCTCCCCTCTAGTCCGAATTGGACTAGGGAAAAGGGGGCCGGCCACCTCTCCTTCTCCTCCTATTCCTTCTCCCTTCCTCCCCTCTTGGTGGACTCCTACTAGGACTTGGAGTCCTAGTAGGACTCCCTATCCTGGCCGCACCTTTGCCTTGGCCGGCCTCCTCCTCCTCCATCCTTTATATACGGAGGCAGGGGCACCTCTAAACACACAAGTTGACACAAGTTGATCCACGTGATCGATTCCTTAGCCGTGTTCGGTGCCCCCTGCCACCATATACCTCGATAATACTGTAGCGGAGTTTAGGTGAAGCCCTGCTGCTGTAGTTCATCAAGATCGTCACCACGCCGTCGTGCTGACGAAACTCTTCCCCGACACTTTGCTGGATCGGAGTCCGGGGATCGTCATCGAGCTGAACGTGTGCTCGAACTCGGAGGTGCCGTAGTTTCGGTGCTTGATCGGTTGGATCGTGAAGACGTACGACTACTTCCTCTACGTCGTGTCATCGCTTCCGCAGTCGGTCTACGTTGGGTACGTAGACAACACTCTCCTCTCGTTGCTATGCATCACATGATCCTGTGTGCGCGTAGGAAATTTTTTGAAATTACTACGAAACCCAACAGTGGCATCCGAGCCTAGGTTAATGATGTTGATGTTATATGCACGAGTAGAACACAAGTGAGTTGTGGACGATACAAGTCATACTGCCTACCAGCATGTCATATTTTGGTTCAGCGGTATTGTTGGACGAGACGACCCGGACCAACCTTACGCGTACGCTTACGCGAGACCGGTTCCCTCGACGTGCTTTGCACAGAGATGGCTTGCGGGCGACTGCCTCTCCAACTTTAGTTGAACCAAGTATGGCTACGCCCGGTCCTTGCGAAGGTTAAAACGGAGTCTATTTGACAAACTATCGTTGTGGTTTTGATGCGTAGGTGAGATTGGTTCTTACTTAAGCCCGTAGCAGCCACGTAAAACATGCAACAAGAAAGTAGAGGACGTCTAACTTGTTTTTGCAGGGCATGTTGTGATGTGATATGGTCAAGGCATGATGCTGAATTTTATTGTATGAGATGATCATGTTTTGTAACCAAGTTATCGGCAACTGGCAGGAGCCATATGGTTGTCGCTTTATTGTATGCAATGCAATCGCGATGTAATGCTTTACTTTATTACTAAACGGTAGTGATAGTCGTGGAAGCATAAGATTGGCGAGACGACAACGATGCTACGATGGAGATCAAGGTGTCGCGCCGGTGACGATGGTGACCATGACGGTGCTTCGGAGATGGAGATCACAAGCACAAGATGATGATGGCCATATCATATCACTTATATTGATTGCATGTGATGTTTATCTTTTTATGCATCTTATCTTGCTTTGATTGACGGTAGCATTATAAGATGATCTCTCACTAAATTATCAAGAAGTGTTCTCCCTGAGTATGCACCGTTGCAAAAGTTCTTCGTGCTGAGACACCACGTGATGATCGGGTGTGATAGGCTCTACGTTCAAATACAACGGGTGCAAAACAGTTGCGCACGCAGAATACTCAGGTTAAACTTGACGAGCCTAGCATATGCAGATATGGCCTCGGAACACGGAGACCGAAAGGTCGAGCGTGAATCATATAGTAGATATGATCAACATAATGATGTTCACCGATGAAACTACTCCATCTCACGTGATGATCGGACATGGTTTAGTTGATTTGGATCGCGTGATCACTTAGAGGATTAGAGGGATGTCTATCTAAGTGGGAGTTCTTAAGTTATATAATTAAATTGAACTTAAATTTATCATGAACTTAGTCCTGGTAGTATTTTGCAAATCATGTTGTAGATCAATAGCTCGCGTTGTTGCTTCCCTGTGTTTATTTTGATATGTTCCTAGAGAAAATTGTGTTGAAAAATGTTAGTAGCAATGTTGCGGATTTGATCCGTGATCTGAGGTTAAATCCTCATTGCTGCACAGAAGAATTATGTCCTTAATGCACCGCTAGGTGACAGACCTATTGCAGGAGCAGATGCAGAAGTTATGAACGTCTGGCTAGCTCAATATGATGACTACTTGATAGTTTAGTGCACCATGCTTAACGGCTTAGAATCGGGACTTCAAAGACGTTTTGAACGTCATGGACCATATGAGATGTTCCAGGAATTGAAGTTAATATTTCAAGAAAATACCCGAGTTGAGAGATATGAAGTCTCCAACAAGTTCTATAGCTAAAAGATGGAGGAGAATCGCTCAACTAGTGAGCATGTGCTCAGATTGTCTGGGTACTTCAATCGCTTGAATTCAGTGGGAGTTAATCTTCCAGATAAGATAGTGATTGACAGAATTCTCTAGTCACCATCACCAAGTTAGTAGAACTTCGTGATGAACTATAGTATGCAAGGGATGATGAAAATGATTCCCGAGCTCTTCGTGATGTTGAAATCAACGAAGGTAGAAATCAAGAAAAAGCATCAAGTGTTGATGGTTGACAAGATCACTAGTTTCAAGAAAAAGGGCAAAGGGAAAGAAAGGGGAACTTCAAGTAGATTGACAAGCAAGTTGTCACTCCCACGAAGAAGCCCAAAGCTGAACCAAAGCCTGAAACTGAGTGCTTACACTACAAAGGAAATGGTCACTGGAAGCGGAACTACCCTAAATATTTGGTGGATAAGAAGGATGGCAAAGTGAAAAGGGGTATATTTGATATACAGGTGTTTGATGTGTGCTTTACTAGTGTTTATAGCAACCCCTCGGTATTTGGTACTGGTTCAGTTGCTAAGAGTAGTAACTCGAAACGGGAGTTGCAGAATAAACAGAAACTAGTTAAGGGTGAAGTGATGATGTGTGTTGAAAGTAGTTTCAAGATTGAAATGATCATCATCGCACACTCCCTATTCTTTCGAGATTAGTGTTGAACCTAAATAAATGTTATTTGGTGTTTGCGTTGAGCATGAATATGATTTGATCATGTTTATTGCAATACGGTTATTCATTTAAGTAAGAGAATAAACTGTTGTTCTATTTACATGAATAAAACCTTATATGGTTACACACCCAATGAAAATGGTTCATTGGATCTCGATCGTAGTGATACACATATTCATAATATTGATGCCAAAAGATGCAAAGTTAATAATGATAGTGCAACTTATTTGTGGCACTGCCGTTTGGGTCATATCGGTGTAAAGCGCATGAAGAAACTCCATAAAGATGGATTTTCAGAATCACTTGGTTATGAATCATTTGATGCTTGCGAACCGTGCCTTTTGGGCAAGATGACTAAAACTCCGTTCTTCGGAACAATGGAACGAGTTACTGACTTGTTGGAAATAATACATACCGATGTATGCGATCCAATGAGTGCTGTTGCTCGTGGCAAGCATCGTTGTTTTCTGACCTTCACAAGATGATTTGAGCAGATATGGGTATATCTACTTGATGAAACATAAGTCTGAAATAGTTGAAAGGTTCAAAGAATTTCAGAGTGAAGTGGAAAAATCATCGTAACAAGAAAATAAAGTTTCTGCGATCTGATCGCGGAGACAAATATTTGAGTTACGAGTTTGGTCTTCAATTAAAACAATGTGGAATAGTTTCACAGCTCACGCCACCTGGAACACCACATCGTTATGGTGTGTCCGAACGTCATAACCGCACTTTATTTGATATGGTGCGATCTATGATATCTCTTTACCACTATCGTTTTGGGGTTATGCATTAGAGACAGCTGCATTCACGTTTTAAAATAGGGCACCATCTAAATCCGTTGAGACGACACTGTATGAACTATGGTTTAGCAGTAAACCTAACCTGTTGTTTCTTAAAGTTTGGGGCTGCGATGCTTATGTGAAAAAGGTTTCATCCTGATAAGCTCGAACCCAAATCGGAGAAGTGCGTCTTCATACCCAAAGGAAATTGTTGGGTACACCTTCTATCACAGATCCGAAGGCAAGACATTTGTTGCTAAAATGGATCCTTTCCAGAGAAGGAGTTTCTCTCGAAAGAAGTGAGTGGGAGGAGAGTAGAACTTGATGAGGTAATTATACCTTCTCCCTTATTGAAAAGTAGTTCATCACAGAAATCAGTTCTAGTGATTCCTACACCAATAAGTGAGGAAGTTGATGATGATGATCATCAAACTTCAGATCAAGTTACTACCAAACCTCGTAGGTCTTCCAGAGTAAGATCCGCACCAGAGTGGTACGGTAATCATGTTCTGGAAGTCATGTTACTAGACCATGATGAACCTATGAACTATGAGGAAGCAATGATGAGCCCAGATTCCACGAAATGGCTTGAGGCCATGAAATCTGAGATATGATCCATGTATGAGAACAAAGTGTAGACTTTGATTAACTTGCCCGATGATCGGTGAGTCATTAAGAATAAATGGATCTTCAAGAGGAAGACGGACGTTGATAGTAGTGTTACTATCTACAAAGCTAGACTTGTCGAAAAAGGTTTTTGACAAAGTTCAAGGTGTTGAATACGATGAGATTTTCTTACTCGTATCGATGCTTAAAAGTCTGTCCGAATCATGTTAGCAATTGCCGCATTTTATGATTATGAAATTTGGCAGATGGATGTCAAAACTGCATTCCTGAATGGATTTCTGGAAGAAGAGTTGTATATGATGCAACCGGAAGGTTTTGTCGATCCAAAGGGAGCTAACAAAGTGTGCAAGCTCCAGCGATCTATTTATGGACTGGTGCAAGAATCTCGGAGTTGGAATATACGCTTTGATAAGTTGATCAAAGCATATAGTTATTGTACAGACTTACAGTGAAGCCTGTATTTACAAGAAAGTGAGTGGGAGCACTACAACATTTCTGATAAGTATATGTGAATGACATATTGTTGATCGGAAATAATGTAGAATTATTCTGCAAAGCATGAAAGGATACTTGAATAAAAGTTTTTCAAAGAAAGACCTTGGTGAAGCTGCTTACACATTGAGCATCAAGATCTATATAGATAGATGAAGACGCTTGATAAGATTTTTTCAATGAATACATACCTTGATAAATTTTTTATAGTTCAAAATGGAACAGTCAAAGAAGGAGTTCTTGCCTGTGTTGCAAGGTGTTAAGTTGAGTAAGACTCAAAGCCCGACCACGGCAGAAAATAGAAAGAGAATGAAAGTCATTCCCTATGCCTCAGTCATAGGTTCTATAAAGTATGCCATGCTGTATACCAGATCTATTGTATGCCATACCACTGAGTTTGGCAAGGGAGTACAATAGTGATCTAGGAGTAGATCACTGGAGAGCGGTCAAAATTGTCCTTAGTGGAATAAGGATATGTTTCTCGATTATGGAAAAAGGTTCGTCGTAAAAGGTTACGCCGATGCAAGTTTGACACTAATCTAGATGACTCTAAGTCTTGATCTAGATACATATTGAAAGTGGGAGCAATTAGCTAGAGTAGCTCCGTGCAGAGCATTGTAGACATAGAATTCGCAAAATACTTACGGATCTGCATATGACATACCCGTTGACTAAGATTCTCTCACAAGCAAAACATGATCACACCTTAGTACTCCTTGGGTGTTAATCACATAGCGATGTGAACTAGATTACTGAATCTAGTAAACCCTTTGGGTGTTGGTCACATAGCGATGTGAACTATGGGTGTTAATCACATGGTGATGTGAACGATTGCTGTTAAATCACATGGCGATGTGAACTAGATTATTGACTCTAGTGCAAGTGGGAGACTGAAGGAAATATGCCCTAGAGGCAATAATAAAGTTATTATTTATTTCCTTATATCATGATAAATGTTTATTATTCATGCTAGAATTGTATTAACCGGAAACATAATACATGTGTGAATACATAGACAAACAGAGTGTCACTAGTATGCCTCTACTTGACTAGCTCGTTAATCAAAGATGGTTATGTTTCCTGACCATGAACAATGAGTTGTTATTTGATTAACGAGGTCACATCATTAGTTGAATGATCTGATTGACATGACCCATTCCATTAGCTTAGCACCTGATCGTTTAGTATGTTGCTATTGCTTTCTTCATGACTTATACATGTTCCTATGACTATGAGATTATGCAACTCCCGTTTGCCGGAGAAACACTTTGGGTGCTACCAAACGTCACAACGTAAATGGGTGATTATAAAGGAGCATTACAGGTGTCTCCAAAGGTAGATGTTGGGTTGGCCTATTTCGAGATTAGGATTTGTCACTCCGATTGTCGGAGAGGTATCTCTGGGCCCTCTCGGTAATGCACATCACATAAGCCTTGCAAGCACTGCAACTAATATGTTAGTTGTGAGATGATGTATTACGGAACGAGTAAAGAGACTTGCCGGTAACGAGATTGAACTAGGTATTGGATACCGACGATCAAATCTCGGGCAAGTAACATACCGATGACAAAGGGAACAACGTATGTCGTTATGCGGTCTGACCGATAAAGATCTTCGTAGAATATGTAGGAGCCAATATGGGCATCCAGGTCCCGCTATTGGTTATTGACCGGAAACGTGTCTTGGTCATGTCTACATTGTTCTCGAACCCGTAGGGTCCGCACGCTTAAGGTTTCGATGACAGTTATATTATGAGTTTATGAGTTTTGATGTACCGAAGGAGTTCGGAGTCCCGGATGAGATCGGGGACATGACGAGGAGTCTCGAAATGGTCGAGACGTAAAGATCGATATATTGGACGACTATATTCGGAGTTCGGAAAGGTTCCGAGTGATTCGGGTATTTTCCGGAGTACCGGGGGGTTACGGGAATACGGGGAAGAGTATTGGGCCTTGATGGGCTTTAGTGGGAAGAGGAGAAAAAGGCTGCGCCCCCCCTCCCCTCTAGTCCGAATTGGACTAGGGAAAAGGGGGCCGGCCACCTCTCCTTCTCCTCCTATTCCTTCTCCCTTCCTCCCCTCTTGGTGGACTCCTACTAGGACTTGGAGTCCTAGTAGGACTCCCTATCCTGGCCGCACCTTTGCCTTGGCCGGCCTCCTCCTCCTCCATCCTTTATATACAGGGGCAGGGGCACCTCTAAACACACAAGTTGACACAAGTTGATCCACGTGATCGATTCCTTAGCCGTGTGCGGTGCCCCCTGCCACCATATTCCTCGATAATACTGTAGCGGAGTTTTAGGCGAAGCCCTGCTGCTGTAGTTCATCAAGATCGTCACCACGCCATCGTGCTGACGAAACTCTTCCCCGACACTTTGCTGGATCGGAGTCCGGGGATCGTCATCGAGCTGAACGTGTGCTCGAACTCGGAGGTGCCGTAGTTTCGGTGCTTGATCGGTTGGATCGTGAAGACGTACGACTACTTCCTCTACGTCGTGTCATTGCTTCCGCAGTCGGTCTGCGTTGGGTACGTAGACAACACTCTCCTCTCGTTGCTATGCATCACATGATCCTGTGTGCGCGTAGGAAATTTTTTGAAATTACTACGAAACCCAACAGCCCTCGTCCCTGCCCCGACGCGCACCGCCCCGTCCCGCCCTCGCCGTCGCCCGCGCCGGCCCCTTGCCCGCCGCCCGCCGCCCCGGCCCTCCGTCGCCGTCGCCCGCGTCTCCTACCCCAAGCGCGCGCCCACTGCCCCGTCGCCATCCTCGCCGCCGACTCCGCGGTCCTCCTCTGGTCCGGCCGGCGCCCTAGCTAGCATTTTTTTCATATATATGCTTTTTTTCATATATATGCTTGTTTTTTATATATATGTATATATATATATGTTCTCTGTGTATATATCTATGTTCATGTATATATGCAAAAGATAGTTTTTTAGAAAAATTAGGATTTTTTTCTGTTCGTAGATTTTTTTTGGTGATATTAATTATTGTAAATATGAAAATGTTTGTATATTCATATGAACAAATGAATTAGAAGAGGGAGAAGAAGAGGGGGTCGAGAGGGGGTCTAGGGTCGCCGAGAGGTCGAGGGTCGTCGAACATGAGAGGAGGAAGAGGATAAAAAAAGAAGAGGAATAAGAAAAGAAAAAAGAGGAGAAGAAAGAAGAGAGGAGATCTTCTCCTCTATTCTTTCTTCTCCTCTTTTTTTCTTCTTATTCCTCTTTTTTTTATCGGGAACGAGGGTCGTCGAGGGTCACCGAGCGGTAGAGGAAGAAGAGGATAAAATAGAAGAGGAAGAAAAAAAAGAGAGGGGTCGACGGTCGCCTAGGGGTCGAGGGTCGAGAGGGGGTCTAGGGTCGCCGAGAGGGGAGAGGAAGACGAGGAGAAACAAATAAGAAGAAGAAAAAAGAAGAAAAAGAAGAGGAGAAGAAGAAAGGAATAGAGGAGAAGAAGAGAAAAATAGAATATATATTCTATTTTCTCTTTTCTCCTCTATTCCTTTCTTCTTCTCCTCTTTTTTTTCTTCTTTTTTTTCTTCGACACGTGGGGGGGGGTCGAGAACGCCGGACATTCATGAGAGAGGCGAGGAAGAAGGGGAAGAAGAGGAGAGGAAGAAGAGGAAGTCTTCTCCTCTATTCTTTCTTCTCTTCTTTTTTCTTCTTCTTCTTCCTCTTTATTTTATCGGGAACGAGGGTCGTCGAGAGGGTCGCCGAGCGGTAGAGGAGAAACCCTAAATAGAAAGTATCATCGGTGTGAGATACATGTACCGTCGGTGTCAGACACTACATCCACATCCCACAAGTGGCGCGGGCTTCGACGCCCACGTCACTTGTGGGACGTGGATGTAGTGTCCGACACCGAAGGCCACATATATCTCACACCCACGATACTTGCTAGCTATTTAGGGTTTCCTCTACCGAAAAGAAGAGGAGAAATAAATAAGAAGAAGAAAAAAGAAGAAAAAGAAGAGGAGAAGAAGAAAGGAATAGTGGAGAAGAAGAGAAAATAGAATATTCTATTTTCTCTTCTTCTCCACTATTCCTTTCTTCTTCTCCTCTTTTTTTTCTTTTTCTTCTTCTTCTTCTTCTTCTTCTTCTTCTTCTTCTTCTTCTTATTCTTATTAGCCGAAAGTAGAGAGAGGTTTCCTAGTGTCAAAGTATTGAAGAAATCCATGCCTTCATCATTAGCCGGAAGTAACCAGGGCATGTTGGTACGAAGTTCTGCAAAGTTGTTCTGGAATGGAGTCCTGGATAGAATAATCCACCTTTTGGTACGAATTCAGCAAAGGCCTTCCAAATAGCGATATTCGGAAGGCTCTTGCTGAACTTTGTACCAAAAGGCGGATTATCCTATCTGGGAGTCCGTTCCAGAACAACTTTGAAGAGCTTCGTACCATCATGCACATGTTACTTTCACCTAATGATGAAGACATGGTTTTGTTGAATCCTTTGACACTATGCAACCTCCCGACCCCTCGGCGATCCTCTCGAACATGAGAGGAAGAAGAGGATCGTCAAGCGGTCGAGGGTTCCAGGGTCGTCGAGGGGTCGAGGATCGCCGAGGGGTCGAGAGAGGTTTCCTAGTGTCAAAGTACTGAAGAAATCCATGCCTTCATCATTAGCCGGAAGTAACCAGGGCATGTTGGTACGAAGTTCTGCAAAGTTGTTTTGGAATGGAGTCCCGGATAGAATAATCCGCCTTTTGGTACCAATTCAGCAAAGGCCTTCCAAATAGTGATATTCGGAAGGCTCTTGCTGAACTTTGTACCAAAAAGCGAATTATCCTATCTGGGACTCCGTTCCAGAACAACTTTGAAGAGCTTCGTACCATCATGCACATGTTACTTTCGCCTAATGATGAAGACATGGTTTTGTTGAATCCCTTGACACTAGGCAACCTCCCGACCCCTCGGCGATCCTATCGAACATGAGAGGAAGAAGAGGATAAAAAAAGAAGTGGAAGAAGAAAAAAAAAGAGGAGAAGAAAGAATAGAGGAGATATTCTGTCATGTTTGAATAATAATTGCCATGTTGTAAATATTTGTAGAAACTATGGACACCGCCCTAGACGAAGTAACAAAAGAAGCGTTGTTGAGGGACATAATCGCAGAAGGAAGTGATGCCATCTCGTTGTTTCTCAACGAAACCAATGGTCTGGAAGGAGAGGGTGAACAAGCTGGCTACGGTGACCTAATGCCGGTGCAAGAAGAAGAACATGAGGACGGCTCCGGTGACCCAATGCCGGTGCAAGAAGGAGACCGTGATGACGGCTCCGGTGACCGAACCGAGTCCGGCCAGGTATATATATTAGTTAAGCCTATGCTGACTAGCTGATTGATGCATTCATTGTTTTGGTATGTACACATATTAATTAAGTCTTTGTTCTTTTTTCTAGCCCTCCGGATCGAGCACAACTTCGGTAAAGAGACGAGGCCCGAAGAAAAAGTTGAGCTCGGATGAAAAGTTTGAGATCATAGCAATCGCGCCCGACGGCCAACCTATTTAACCCCTCCGGACAAAGAGCGCATTTGTTGCTCAATGCGGGGTTCTGGTTAGGGACAAGATCCCGATAAGCATCCAGCAATGGTTTAAGCCGGCTATAGAAGACCCTGAGGTGTCTTATGTCAATGATATGCAGAAAAATAATCTTTGGACTGAGCTGAAGTCAAATTTCACCCTACCGCCTGAGGATAATCCAGAGAACCCAGTTAAAGAGAAATTAATCAAGTCTTTTGCTCTGAAGAGGATGGCAGAACTATTCAGGAGGTGGAAGAAAGAGCTGAATAAGTTTGTCGAAAATAACGAGACACCAGAATTCAAGGGCAGATATGAGAAGATCAGAGATCACTGGCCCGCATTTGTGGCCTACAAGACATCAGAAAAGAGTCAGAAGATGTCAGCGACAAACAAGCAAAATGCTGCGAAGAAGAAGCTTCACCATCGCACGGGGTCAGGTGGCTACCTCGTAGCCCGACCTAAGTGGTCCAAGACTGAGAATGATCTGGTTCATAAAGGGATCGAACCAGAGACAATTAACTGGCCAGACCGTTGCCGGACTTGGTTCTTCGGGGCTGGCGGAACACTGGACCCTATAACAGGGAAGTGCATTTGGACGAACGATCAAATGGACATACCAGTCAGTAAGCTTAAGCAGTATATCGAAGCAGCGCAGGAAGGGACGTTCTTTCCAGACAGAGAGAACGACGAGCTCACAATGGCCCTCGGTAATCCTGAGCACCCTGGACGGACACGAGGCACGCCAGGCTCCATTCTGTGGAAGGTTGGGTTTCCGGACGCAGGCGGTTACAAATCCCATGAGAGGAGGAAAAAAGTGCAGCAGACCCAAATGCAGGCGCTGAAAGCAAGGGTAGACGCGATAGAGGAACGAGAAGCAAATCATAGCAAACGTACTGCCGAAGCCTCCCCCGAAGCTACCCCGCCATCTCAGCGCAGAAGCAGCGTGGCTTCCACCGAGCTGCTTCAGCCGGAGCATGCCTTGACGGCTCCTGCCAGCTATCCCGTGGATGCTATAATGGAGTCTCAAAATTGCCACCTTATGACGTATTGGATGCATTTGAAGGTCAAGGCGGCTGTTGGCTCTGTTTTTCCTACTGAACCCGACGCAACTTTTCACTGCCGGCCGATTCCAGAAGGATATGCTAGGGTGATGGTGGATGAGATAACGGAGGGATTTGAGGACCTCCAGCTTGACCACCCTACCGGTGAAGGGGAGACTCGGCTGGGGTCTGCTCTAAAGACTCCATGCCTATGGCGGAAGGAGCTCATCAACCTTCCGAACTGGACGCCACCGCCTCCTCCTCCTCCGGCGAGTCAGGGCACTCCGCCTCCACCGCCTCCTCCTCCGGTGAGTGACGATCAGGGCCCTCGGCCGGCTCCTTCTCCGACGCGTGGCGGCACTCCGCCTCCTTCTCCGCTTGCGCCGACGCGCCCGAGCAGCCAGCCTCCTCCTTCTCCGCCTCGTCAGCAAGGGAGGAAGAGACCTGCCGCCGCTCCAGCTGCTCCGGCGCGTCGTAGTCCTTCTCCTCTGCCTCTTAAGCAAGTAAAGAAGACAACCGCTACGTCTGCTCGCTCGGCGTCTAGCAGTACAACCAGAGGCGGGAGGACATATAGATTCGGTCCTTCTCTGAAGACTCCAGAGAAGTTACCATACGAGAGGACCCAGGAGGAGAACGCCGAGATCGTGCGAGAAGAAGTGAAGAAATTCTTTGAAGGGGTGAAAGCAAAGAAACATCCACCTCCATAGGAGAAGGTAGATCGGGTGAAAGTGAAGCACACTCTGGCTGGCCTGACAAAACCACCGAAGTCTGATCCGCCGAAAGGAAACTATGACCGCATTATTGGAAAGGAATTTGCCGAAGCGGAGAGGTCGGGAAGTACTGTCAGTGATCAAAGGCTGAAAGAATGACGAGCTGGGAAACAAATTGCCCAGCTCGGCAAACAAGCGAAGCAATCGTGCCCCCTGCTCAAGGTGCCTAGCCACAACGTCGATAATGGTCCGAGGATGGTGCCCGGTTATAGCAATCTTGCAGATTACCTGCCCGACGAAGTACATTATGAACCCATGGAGGTGCAGATACAAAGATACGAGTACGGGAAGCCTCTCGTCAAAGATGAAAGATCTCTATCAACGATGATGCGAAGATTGCATGATTGGTACTTGAAAATCTGCAGAGACTCTGGGGGGAGGAGTACTTTGTATGCGAGAGTTAAACCGGAGCATGACCTCGTTGGAATTGATCTGTTGCCTGTTCCATTTGAGGAGTTCTTTCAGTTTTTCAATCAATTGGCCCTCGATAAAACAACGGTCGCCTGCTACTGTCTGTAAGTAGTACTACTTCTATCATTAAGTTTCTCTATATAGCTTAGCTCTTTCATTGCATGTATTTATAATCATCCTCACTATATTATGCAGATTGAAGATCACCGAATTGAAGAAAAGACAAGTCGGTGATATTGGGTTCATTAACACATATCTCATAGATGCAACTGAGGTTAAACTTCATGCCGCAGCTACCGAGGCCAACTTGCTACGATCGTTCGTAATAAATCAAAACAAAGATATAATGCTCTTTCCTTACAACTTCAGGTGAGTGTTACTATCTTGTGCGTATTCGGTTTCCCTTATATATTAGTCAAGGTTATAGTAATGTAATTGATGAGTTATGCATGTGTGTGCAGTTACCACTATATTCTCCTAGAGATTAAGCTTGAGCAGGGAGTAGTAACCGTCTTGGACTCTAAACGAAAAGATCCCAAGGAGTATGCGGACATGACTGAAATCCTCAAGAAGTAAGTTAAATCGATCATTATCCACCATATCAGCAACTTTGTTCATTTCCTGATATCAAGTAATTGTTTTCTTTGTCCAGCAGGGTTTGAAGAAAATTAACCAAAATAGTTTCGGGACTGCCAAAGGAGCTGGAATTTAGACACCCGAAAGTAAGTACTATAGTAGCATGTTCCGCGCATCTCCTAGTGATTCAAGCGCTAGTTTCATCAATACCATTTAGCATTCTTGCTTATCAGTTTGATTGACCTCTATTTCTTGTAAAGTGGTTGTGGCAGGAACAAGGGAATGATTTCTGTGGATACTACATCTGCGAGTCCATCCGCCACACGACCTGTGAGCGGGGCGGGTACTCTAACGAACAATATGAAGTATGTAAATAACAACATTCACAATTTTATTTTATTACCATCATTTGTGTTGAGTTTCATTCATTTATATATATATATATATATATGTATTGACCCCCTTCTTCAAATTAGATGTTTCGGAAGCGGGATGAACTCCTAGCACCAGCTCGCATGCGAGCAATTCAAGAGGAATTGGCGGCATTCTTTCTTGACCACGTGATCCCTGAAGACGGAGAATTCCATGTGGACCCTAAGTCCGTATGATTATATTTGTAAGAGATAATTATTGTATATATGTAGCCGGTAGTGTCAGATAGATATACGAGAACTTGTTGTTCGACCAATCTCTCGGAGAAGGAGAGGTGGTCGATATCACTTCTCTCTGTATATATGCATATATGTTCATGACGATCTTCTATTTCCTTCGTTTGCTTACTAGCTAGCTAGCGTGTCTAGTCCTCTCTATATATGTATGTATAGTACGTAGCGTCGACCAAGCACGGACATAAGAGAGGACACTTCTCTCTATTAATTATAACTAGCTAACACAATATATGAAATACCTAAATTAACCCCTCAAAACCCCCAACCCCCCCCCCTTTCAAAAAAAAAACAAAAACCCCAGCCACAGAAGTGCTGACGCGTGGATGCCTATTGGTCCCGGTTGGTGCCACCAACTGGGACCAAAGGGTCTCCTGACTGGGCTCTGCGCACTGCCCACGTGGAGGGCCTTTAGTCCCGGTTCTGGATTGAACCGGGACTAAAGGGGGGAGGTATTAGTACCGACACTTTAGTCCCGGTTCCGGAACCGGGACTAAAGGCCCTTACGAACCGGGACTATAGGCCCTTTTTCTACCAGTGTTAAATAGTCTTGATCGCGAGGGTGCGAGATTGCTGAGTCCCCGTGGCTCATAGATACTTCCAAAACCAGCTTGCAGGTGCCGATGAGACCGTGCATATGACGCAACCAAGCTCAAGGAGAAGCTCGTTGAAGATCTTATACTTTGTGTTGTTTCGTTCTAGTTGATCAGTAGTGGAGCCCAGTTGGGGTCGATTAGGGGCCTTGTCGCATTTGGGGTTCTTCTTTTATTTTGGTTCCGTAGTCGGACCTTGATTGTATTTGGATGATGTAATGCTTTATTCATGTATTGTGTGAAGTGGTGATTGTAAGCCAACTATGTATCTTTTCCCTTATTGTATTACATGGGTTGTTTGTGAAGATTACCTCACTTGCGACATTGCTTTCAATGCGGTTACGCCTCTAAGTCGTGCTTCGACACGTGTGAGATATAGCCACATCGAGGGTGTTACAACAATCAAGCATGGCATAGGGTTTTACCTCTTCGAGAGGGCCCGAACCTGGGTAAACAATGTGTTCATCATCCCTTGTTACCCATCGACCCTAGATCCATAGCTCGGGACCCCCTACCCCAAGGTCTGCCGGTTTTGACACCGACATTGGTGCTTTCATTGAGAGTTCCTCTATGGAGTTGATCAAAGGATTGATGGCTCGCCTAATCGTTGGAGAAGGCATCGGATCTGGGGACTTCTTCGTCCCTGGTCAACTCTTCATGTTCAGCAGCATTGTCCTGCATGCCGACCCGAGTGGTCGCCTGGATCAGATCAACAACTTCGCCCCCGAACACCAAATTCGATTCGGCAACCTGGAATACATGGCGTACTCACGGAGCGATCTGGTCTTCTCCGGATTCATTACCCCTTCCCGCACCCACACAGGCCTCGTTGTGCCCAACCCGGAGTCTCCCTCCAGTCCGATCTACAGATCGGCCCCAGCAGCTTCGATCCAGGAGAGCTCCGCTATGATAAACGAGGCACTGGACCAAATTTAGAAAATTACTATCCAGGAGGATCTCTCCCCCGCTCATGATCGTCAACCCGTCAAGGCATACTACAGGGAATTTCGTGTCCCAACCCACCACCCACTTGGTAGCCACTATCGATGATTTAAACGATATGCTAGACTATAATTTGGAGAATACCGAATACATGGACGAGGGGGACGGAGCCACGGCCAGTGCCGATGTTGCCCACCTGTTACCGGCCGCTGGTCGACCACTTCCACCTACGACATATACATGGTAGACACCCCCAAGGACGGCGATGACACCCCCAATCAGGACAGAGGCAAGCCCAGAGATGAGCCGCCAAAACATCGGAACATCGAAGCCATGCAAGCAACATGGACTCTGCGAAGAACGGCACCGTAAATAATACAGATGACCTCGCCGAAGACGAAGCCCTCGAACATCATCAGGATGACCTCGCATGGCAGGAGGACCCGCTCAATTCAGAAAACCCCGACGACTCCGAGGATAGCAAGTACCTCCCACTCTCTGAAGAGGAGGCCAGTCTTGGGGAGGACGATTTCATCATCCCCGGAGACCCTCTGAAGCAAGAACGGTTCAAGTGGAGGCTTTTAGCCACCACCCGCAGCCTAAAGAAGCATAAATGGAAAATCAAGGCCGAACAAGACACCCTCAATGACCGATGGACTAAAGTCCTAGTTGCAGAAGAGGGGTAGGGCCGCGACCAGCCAACTAGGAGTTATCCCAAGCGAAGGCTATTGTCCCAGTTCGATGACGAGGTTGCAGAGCCAACATGCCCGATATACACAAATGCCGAACAGCCAGACCGCCCCCCTAGAGGACGGGATAGGGAAGCTGATAAGGCCGAACACCGAGCCGCCCCACCTCGCCCTCATGACAAGGATCAAGTGCGGCCCACTTATGAGTACGACCTCCACCATGACCTAGATGCTCGTGGAGGCCGTACCAGGTCCATCTATGGACCCAGAGAGAACCTGCCCGCATACTGGGAAGGATAATACGATCGGTTAAACCAAAATGATAGAGTCCGAGAGCAGCAACAGATTAGGAGGGTCGAAGACCTCCAACGCGACGTAGCCTGAGTTCGGGGCGCTGTACACCCCTTGTGCTTCACAGTGAGGGTAATGCAGCAGCAATTCCCAGAAGGCTTCAAGCCTGTGAACATCGAATCATACGACAGAACCACAGATCCAGCCGTATGGATAGAGGATTTCCTCCTCCACATCCACATGGCGCGAGAGATGACCTCCATGCCATCAAATATCTGCTTCTAAAGCACAAAGGCTCGGCTCGACACTGGTTGAACAACCTCCCCAAAGAATCTATGGGTTGCTGGGAAGAGCTTGAGGACGCTTTTTGAGCAAACTTTCAGGGCACCTCTGTCTGGCCTCCGGATGCTGATGACCTAAATCACATCATGCAACAACTCGGAGAATCTGCCCGACAGTTTTGGAACCGATTCCTGACCAAGAAAAATCAGATCATTGGCTATCCGGATGCCGAAGCCTTGGCTACCTTTAAGTATAGTGTGAAGGACAAATGGCTTGTATGGTAGCTCGGCCAGGACAAACCAAGAACAATGGCAGCCCTTACTTCTCTCATGACCCGCTTTTGCGCGGGCGAAGACAGTTGGCTTGCTCGCAAGAACACCAACCCAGACACACCCGGTACCTTCGAGGTTCGGGACGTAAATGGAAAGCCCCGACACAACAAGAATAAACGTCACCACAATGATGGCAAAGGTGAGGATACGGCAGTAAATGCCAGATTCCAAAACAAGAAGTCCAGAACCCGAAAGAAAGCAACTAAAGGCAACGGGGATGGCCTGTCTAGAATGGACACAATTCTGGAAAGGCCTTGCTAGATCCACGACATATCAGAGAAGCCCGCCAATCACTCCAACCGAAATTGTTGGG
This sequence comes from Triticum dicoccoides, assembly GCF_002162155.2. Classification (NCBI taxonomy): domain Eukaryota; kingdom Viridiplantae; phylum Streptophyta; class Magnoliopsida; order Poales; family Poaceae; genus Triticum; species Triticum dicoccoides. The sequence goes on along the minus strand of NC_041384.1, from coordinate 194,942,724 downwards.
TGATCAAATAGGCCGGCAAACTCACAGCCAAAGACTCGGGCAAAAGCCCACGAAGCAAGGACGATGACGAGCCCTGCCGGCCGAATAGTGGAGGCCAGAAACCCTTCCCTTCTGAGGTCAAGACGGTAAACATGATCTATGCAACCCACATACCAAAGAAGAAGAGGAAGCGAGCGCTATAGGGCGTATACTCCGTCGAGCCAGTAGCACCAAAATTCAATCTATGGTCAGCTTGCCCAATCACGTTCGATCGCAAGGATCATCTCACCAGCATATGCCATGGAGGATCTGCAGCCCTAGTGCTAGACCCCATCATCGATGGATTCCACCAAAATAGAGTCCTAATGGACGGAGGGGCCAGCCTCAACCTGATATACAAGGATATAGTGAGGAAAATGGGGATCAACCCATCAAGGATTAAACCCGGTAACACCACCTTCAAGGGGGTCATTCCGGGGGTGGAGGCCCGCTGCATGGGCACCATGACGCTCGAAGTAGTGTTCGTATCTCTCAATAATTTCTGAGACAAGGACTTGATCTTCGACATTGAACCATTTCGCAATGGCTATCACGCCCTCCTCGGCCGAACAACATTTTCCAAATTCAATGCCATTCCGCATTACGCGTACCTCAAGTTGAAGATGCCTAGTCCTTCGGTCATCATAACTATCAACGGCAACATAGAACGCTCACTTCGAACCGAACAGCACACTGCAGTCCTAGTGGCCAAAGACCTGATACTTCTCCAACGTATCTACTTTTTCTCACGCTTTTTCCTCTTGTTTTGTACTCTAATTTGCATGATTTGAATGAAACTAACCCCGGACTGACGTTGTTTTCAGCAGAACTACCATGGTGTTGTTTTTGTGCAGAAATAAAAGTTCTCGGAATGGAACGAAACTTTGTGAGGATTTTTATATAACAAAAGAGAATTTCTGGAGCCAAGATCCACCGAAGAGGGGCCCCTTGGTGGACACAACCTACCAGGGAGAGCCCCCCCTCTCCTGGCGCGCCCAGGTGGGTTGTCCCCACCTGGTGGCCCCGCAGACCTCAACCTTGACACTATAAATTCCTATTTTCAAAGAAAAAAATCGGAGAGAAAGAATTATCACGATCCACGAGACGGAGCCGCCGCCAAGCCCTGTTCTTCCTCAGGAGGGCAGATCTAGAGTCCGTTTGGGGCTCCGGAGAGGGGGATATTTGTTCTTCATCATCACCAACCCTTCTCCATTGCCAATTCCATGATGCTCCCCACCCGGAGTGAGTAATTCCTTTGTAGGATCGCTGGTCGGTGAGTAGTTGGATGAGATTCATCATGTAATCGAGTTAGTTTTGTTAGGGCCCGATCCCTAGTATCCACTATGTTCTTAGATTGATGTTGCTATGACTTTGGTATGCTTAATGCTTGTCACTTTGGGCCCAGGTGCCATGAACTCAAATCTGAACCGTTTATGAATTCATCATTATATCCATGTTTTAGATCTGATCTTGCAAGTTATAGTCACCTACTACGTGTTATGATCCGACAACCCCAGAGTGACAACAACCGGGCCCACTCTCGGTGATGACCATAGTTTGAGGAGTTCATGTATTCACTATGTGTTAATGCTTTGTTCCGGTTATCTATTAAAAGGAGGCCTTAATATCCCTTAGTTTCCAATATGGACCCCACTACCACGGGAGGGTAGGACAAAAGTGGTCATGCACGTTCTTTTAATAAAGCACGTATGAGTATTTATGGAATACATGCCTACATTATATCGATGAACTTGAGCTAGGGCCGTATCGCCCTTGGTTATAACTGTTACATGATGAATATCATCCAACAAGTCACCGATCCAATCCCTACGAATTTATTTATATTGATCTTGCTAAGTTACCACTACTATCATCACTGTTACACTTGCTACAAAATTACTGCTATCACTGTTACAGTTACTATTGCTGCTTTCAATACTATCAAAACTATCAAACTACTTTGCTACTGATCACTTTGCTGGAGATAATTAATCTCCAGGTGTGGTTGAATTGACAACTTAGCTTCTAATACCTTAAAATATTCTTTGGCTCCCCTTGTGTTGAATCTAGAAATTTAGGTTAAATACTTTACCCTCGAAAACTGTTGCGATCCCCTATACTTGTGGGTTATAAAGACCTTTTTCTGGCGCCGTTGCCCGGGAGCATAGCTATATTTGTTGAGTCACTTGGGATTATTATCATATTATCACTATGAAGAATCTAAAGGATCCAAAGACTAAGATTTATCCCTCAAAGATGAGGGGAGGTAAGGAACTGCCATTCAGTTTTGCTTTAGATTCACCTTCTGTTATGAGTGAACATGCAACAGTACCACCACATGCTATCAATTCTGATATGTCGCAAGATATTGATGATGCTACTTCTACTATGAATGATGCTTATGATGATGCTAGTACCTTGCTTGCTAATGATGATGTGCCACTTGGTGAATTTCTTAATGAACAAATTGCTAGAGTTATACAACATGATGTTGTTGAATCTGATGATGAGCTTGAAATTGAAACTCCCGAAACACCTGCTAGAACTAGCCTTCCTAGATATGGATTGCCTAAGGTACCAGAAGGTTATGTTATGAGTGAAGAAACAACTAGAGATATTCTTGCTTGTAATGATAGAGATTATCTAGAGAAATTACTACACAAGTATAAAGAAAAATCTCTGAATGCTAGAATGAAATGTGAGCCTAAGTTTGCTACTTCACCTATATTTATTGATGATAAGGATTATGAATTCTCTGTTGACCCAGAGTTAATTACTTTGGTTGAATCTGATCCTTTCCATGGTTATGAAACTAAAACTATTGTGGCACATCTAACTAAGTTGAATGACATAGCCACTCCTTTTACTCATGATGAGAAGACTCGCTATTACTTTATTCTCAAATTATTTCCTTTCTCATTAGAGGGTGATGCTAAAGCTTGGTACAATACTCTTGCTCATGGTTGTGTGCGTAGTCCCCAGGATATGATTTATTACTTCTCCGAAAAATATTTTCCTGCTCATAAGAAACAAGCTGCCTTACAGGAAATATTTAATTTTGTTCAAACTAAATATGAGAGTCTCCCACAAGCTTGGGGGAGGCTTTGCCAATTACTTAATGCTTTGCCTGATCATCCTCTTAAGAAAAATGAAATACTTGATATCTTCTATAATGGACTAACCGATGCTTCTAGGGACTTCCTAGATAGTTGTGCTGGTTGTGTTTTCAGGGAACGAACTGTTGGACAAGCTGAAGAATTATTGAATAACATATTGAAAAATCATGATGATTGGACTATTCTTGAACCACCGCCTAAACCCACTCCGAATAAGAGGGGTATATTATATCTCAGTCCTGAAGATATGCAAGAGGCAAACAAATCTATGAAGGAAAAGGTATTAAAGGTGAGCATGTTAAAATTTTACCTCCTATTGAAAAAATACATGGGCTGAATACATCACCACTTCCTAAGGTGGTAGAGGTAAATTCTTTAATGTAGTTCAATGATAATGACAATCCTTGCAATATGCATCCTAGCCAATGCCTTTATGAGTTTGAAAACTATATTAGAAAACAAGATCACTTCAATGCAAATGTTATGAAACAATTGAAATATAATTCTGATATGATTGCTTGCTTGAGTGACTTGTTATTTAGAATCTCAAATGATGTTAGACGTGTTGGAAAACATGCTTCTATGGTTCAAACTCAATTAGAACAAGTTGCTAGATCTCAAAGAGAATTGCTTGATGAAATGAATCATAATATACATGACTTTGCTGTTAGAGTTGCAACTAGAGGAGGTAAAATGACTCAGGAACCACTTTATCCCAAGGGACACCCTAAAAGAATTGAACAAGATTCACAAAGAGTTAACCCCGTTGCACCTAGTCCTTCTAGAAAGAAAAATAAGAAGAAAAATGATAGGACTTTGCATACTTCTAGTGAACCTAAATAGAAAAACCTCCTGATAATGATAATGAAACTTCTATCTCAGATGCTAAAACTCAATCTGGTAATGAAAACTGACCTAGTGATAATGAAAAAGATAATGATGAGGTTCATGAAGATATTCAAACAAATAATGAAAAAGAACTAGATAATGATGTTGAATAGAACCACCTATTGATCTTGGTAGCCCACAACCTAAGAATAAAAGGTATGATAAAAGAGACTTCATTGCTAGAAAACACGATAAAGAAAGAGAACCATGGGTTCAAAAACCTATGCCTTTCCCACCCAAGTCAACTAAAAAGAAAGATGATGAAGAATTTAAATGCTTTGCTGAAATGTTGAGGCCAGTCTTTTTGCGTACTCGCTTGACTGGTATCTTGAAGATGCCCCCTTATGCAAAGTATAGGAAAGCCATCATCACTAATAAGAGAAAAATACCGGAAGCTGAAATCTCCACTATGCTTGCTAATTATACTTTCAAATATGGAGTACCTAAAAGACTTGGAGATCCGGGAATACCAACTATACCTTGCTCTATCAAAAAGAATTATGCGAAAGCTGCTTTGTGTGATTTAGGAGCTGGAGTTAGTGTTATGCCTTTCTCTTTATATAAAAGACTTAACTTGAATAAACTCACACCTACTGAAATATCTTTGCAAGTGGCTGATAAACAACTGCCATACCTATCGGTATCTGTGAGGATGTGCCCGTTGTTGTTGCTAATGTTACTATTTTGACTGACTTTGTTTTACTTGAGTTGCCCGAGGACGACAACATGTCGATTATCCTTGGTAGACCCTTCTTGAATACTGCAGGGGCTGTTATCAGTTGCAATAAAAGCAAGGTCACTTTTCATATCAATGGTAATGAGCATATGGTGCACTTTCCGAAGAAACAATTCCAAGTGAATGGTATTAATGTTATTGAAAAACCTCAGACAATCACTATTGGAAGTTTTCAAATACCTTTACCTACTATCAAAAATAAATATGAAATGCTTATTGTTCGGGAAATGCATATCCCCATTGCGGTAACTTAGTGATTGACGAAAGTTCTTCGGTTTCATGCTAATCGAAAGTGGTTGTTAATAAGACTTGATCAACCTTATTAATGAATCATTTTTGAGCGGTATGAAGTTGATGAACTTAGTAAGCACTACCTTCTGTCCCTACCTTTTGTTTTCTGTTTTTATTAGCTAAATAAAATAAAATGACATGTTTTGTCTATTTTCTGAATTTCCAATACAATAAAAAATGACCCAAAAATAAAAGTTCTCAGAATGCCCGGAAAGTTTTACATGATTTTTTTATGAATATTTCTGAATTTCTGGTGCAAATAATATTAGAGGGAGGTGCACCAGGTGGGAACAACCCACCTGGTCGCGCCAGGACCCCCAGGTGCGCCCTGGTGGGTTGTGGTCCCCACGTGGGCCCCCTCACTTATCTCTTTAGCCCACATCATCGCTTACCTCGAGAAAAAAATCCCCCTTGCTCTCTCTCCCGTGTTCTTGAGCTCAAACCTGAGGATTTCGATCTCTTTGCTCAAAGCTCCATTTCTGAAACTGTTTCGGGGGATTGTTGCTTGGTATGTGACTCCACCATTTGTCCAATTAGTTTTTGTTTTAGTGGTTTATACTTTGAATAATTAGCTACTCTTGGTGCTGATGTAGATGTGCTTGCATGTTGAATTCTTAGTGTTCTAAGTAGTTTGAATGCTTTCTATGGCTTCTATGTATCCCTATGAGTAGTTGCTATCAATTTTGTGAAGTTTTGTTGAGAAAATTTTGTGAACTAAAAATTCAGATTTTGTTCATAGGAAAATTGTACGTGACATGAATATCTTCAGGAAGTTTGGCTCTAAGAAGAACTCCAAGGGTGTTATTGGGGAGTCTTCTGACAGTGATCTCCACCCTCAGAGGTTGGCGGAGGTACAGCCGTGCGAATGGCCCTCGTTTCTTCAAGAGGCTAGAATTCATGAGGAGTTCATGAAATATATTGCTAATGCCGGCCTCACCGACTTCATCGCAGATGAGTGTGACCAGCACCAAATCCTCACGAGCATCTTTGTTCAAAGCTTTACTTTCTTGCCTAGAAATAATCCTCCTGAAGTGAGCTTTGATTTATATGCTGAAAACCGTCAGATACCACTTACCGAGTTTTGTGACATATGCATGATCCCGTCTGATGTGAGCTTGGCTGAGCCTAGGCCGGTAGAGTTTGAGGCCTTTTATCGCACTTTGACAATGGGTGATGAGAGAGGAGTGTCAACCATCACTGCTGCTGGCTTACATTTTCCTGTTGTTCGTTACTTTGAACTTTTTATTACCAAATGCTTGCTTGCTAGGGAGAAGGTGGGAGCACTTAGTTCACTAGACCATGTTGTTTTACGTCGTGCACTGGAGGGCGACAACACGCATAGCTTGGGAGCTATCATGGCTCGTCGCCTGCATCTTAATAAATCTCAGGGTAAAATACATGGTGAGATTTTAGCCACTCATTTGGCAGCTCATTTTGAGGTTGCGATACGCCCTCATGATTACCCTCTGACTAAGGTTTACCTAGACCATGCAACCATGGATCACCATCACTTTCTTGCGCATGATCGTACTGACATTGCCATTCCTTACAACCTGGTTTATAGCGTTAAAACTCGTGATGTTATTCCATTGCCTGCGCCTGCTTTGTTTGATTCTGCTGCCAGGGGCGGATACCAGATTATGCCTGCAGACATCATCGCCTACTGGAATGCTCACGCTGCTGCAGATGCTGCGGAGGAGCCTTAGCAGTGGGATGATGATACGTCTCCAACGTATCTATAATTCTTGATTGCTCCATGCTATATTATCTACTGATTTGGGAAATATTGGGCTTTATTATCCACTTTTATATTATTTTTGGGACTAACCTATTAACTGGAGGCCCAGCCCAGATTTGCTGTTTTATGCCTATTTCAGTGTTTCGAAGAAAACGAATATCAAACGGAGTCGAAACGGAACGAAATCAACTGGAGAAGTTATTTTTGGAAGGAAAGCTACCGGATGGACTTGGACCCAACGTCACGAGAAAAGGGAGGTGCTCGCGAGGGTGGGGGCGCCCCCCCTAGGGCGCGCCCCTACCTCGTGGGGACCCCGAAGCTCCACCGACGTACTTCCTGCACCCATATATACTCACGTACCCTAAAACTTCCAGAACAGAGATTAGATCAGGAGTTCCGCCGCCGCAAGCCTCTATAGCCACCAAAAACCAATCGGGACCCTGTTCCGGCACCCTGCCGGAGGGCGGGGGGGGGGATCCCTCACCGGTGGCCATCTTCATCATCCCGGTGCTCTCCATGACGAGGAGGGAGTAGTTCACCCTCGGGGCTGAGGCTATGTACCAGTAGCTATGTGTTTGATCTCTCTCTCTATCGTGTTCTTGATTTGGCATGATCTTGATGTATCGCGAGCTTTGCTATTATAGTTGGATCTTATGTTGCTTCTCCCCCTCTACTCTCTTGTAACGGATTGAGTTTTCCCTTTTGAAAGCACAAGTGCTCCCTAGGTGGTTTTGATAATTGATTACAACATATCTCTTGTTGGACTAACATTTCGATCTAGCATGTTTCAGATAAGTTCAACAATAGAGTGGCATGGACTAAAGGTTGTGGGAACTCCTTCAAAATGCTAAGGACAAAGGATTGGCTCAAGCTCAAAAGCTCAAGACTCTTCATTTTATATTTTAGTGATCCAAGATCACATTGAGTCTTTAGGAAAAGCCAATACTATCAAGGATGGATGAGGTGTTGCTTAATGAGCCTCTTGCTTCATGTGCTTAGTGATATGCTCCAAAACCCTCAGCTACTTTCCCACTTACACATATGACCTAAACCCTAAGCCAAACTCGATCCTACCGATTCTTCCTATCCGGCGCCACCGAGTTTCACTTGTCATAAGCCACTGCCAAACCCTAGCAATTCGGTTCTACCGATAGGGATCTCGGTCTCACCGAGATGGGATTGCAAACTCTCTGTTTCCCTTTCGTAACTTTTCGTTCTCACCGAAAGAGCGAATAGGTCCCACCGAGATTGCAATGTAAATTCAGTGTTTCCCCTTTGTAACTTTTTGGTCTCACCGAAAGAGCAAATCGGTCCCACCGAGTTTGCCTGACCAACTCTCTGGTTAGCCAATTACCAAATTCGGTCTCACCGAGTTTGTGTAATCGGTCTCACTGAGATTACGTTATGACCAAACCCTAACCATATCGGTCCCACCGAATTGCATGTCAGTCCCACCGAAAATCTCTAACGGTCACTAGGTTTACATTTTCGGTCCGACCGAGTTTGTTGACTCGGTCCCACCGAGATTGGAAAACTGTGTGTAACGGTTGGATTTTGTGTGGAAGCTATATATACCCCTCCACCTCCTCTTCATTCGGAGAGAGAGCCATCAGAACCCATACACCATTCCAACTCATATGTTCTGAGAGAGAACCACCTACTCATGAGTTGAGACCAAGATATTCCATTCCTACCATATGAATCTTGATCTCTAGCCTCTCCAAGTTGCTTTCCACTCAAATCTTCTTTCCACAAAATCCAAATCCTATGAGAGAGAGTTGAGTGTTGGGGAGACTATCATTTGAAGCACAAGAGCAAGGAGTTCATTACCTACACACCATTTGTTACTTCTTGGAGAGTGGTGTCTCCTAGATTGGCTAGGTGTCACTTGGGAGCCTCCGACAAGATTGTGGAGTTGAACCTATGAGTTTGTAAGGGCAAGGAGATCGCCTACTTCGTGAAGATCTACCGCTAGTGAGGCAAGTCCTGTGTGGGCGATGGCCATGGTGGGATAGACAAGGTTGCTTCTTCGTGGACCCTTTGTGGGTGGTTGCTTCTTCGTGGACCCTTCGTGGGTGGAGCCCTGTGTGGACTCGCGCAACCGTTACCCTTTGTGGGTGGAGCCCTCCGTGGCATCTCGCAACCGTTACCCTTTGTGGGTTGAAGTCTCCATCAACATGGATGTAGGATAGCACCACCTGTCCGAACCACGGGAAAAACATCCGTGTCTCCAATAGCGTTTGAATTCTCCAAACCCTTCCCTTTACATTCTTGCAAGTTGCATGCTTTACATTCCGCTGCTCATATACTCTTTGCATGCTTGCTTTATATGTATTGTGTGTGTTGAAATTGTGCCTAAACTCCACTTAAACCGAAAAAGCTTAAAAATTGCAACTTTAGCATTAAGTGTCTAATCACCCCCCTCTAGACACATCTACTTCTAGATCCTACAAGTGGTATCAGAGCTTTGTTCTCCATTGCCTTGGTTTAATCACCATTGGAGGAAGATGGATGTGTCTACATTAGGGAGTCTTAGACATAGAGTGCCTATTCTTGATGGAGAGTATTTTCATGAGTGGAAAAATGAGATGCTTGTAATCTTCAATCAATATCATTTGAACAAGTATATTGCTAGCCCTTGTGCATCTCATATTGATCCTTTGCATCCTACCCTAAATGAAGATATTGACATGATTCGCAATCTTAGAACTATTGAGCTCATCATTAGAGGATTGCCCAAAAATTTGATTTCTAGTTTGCCTACTCAAAATTGTGCCTATACTATATGGAAATTTCTTGAGGAACGATTTCCCGATCATTCCTTGAAAACTTTGGATGAAATTCTCCATAAATCTATTGCCCTGAGTAAGATGAACTCTAGTGATCCTAGTTTTGGTAATTGTCTATTTGAATTTACCAATCTTAAGCATGCTAAAGGAGATGTTGGAATCATTAATGATATCATATTCAAAGCTATAAGAATTCACAAAAGTGACCACTTTGATGATCATTTATCTAATGAATTAACCTCTCTAGGAAATGATGAGTCACAAGATGATAGTGACTTCGATCTTGATGATGCAATGAGACATTTTGGTCTTATGGCAAATCTTCGGGGATATGAATCAGGAGGAAAGGAATGGGTTCTTGATAGTGGATGTACTGATCACATGACCGGAGATGAAGAGATGTTTTGTGAGCTTGCTGAAAATGATGGCCCTCGAAAATATGTCACCTTTGGTGATAATTCAAAGGGTAAAGTGGTTGGCCTTGGTAAGGTGGCCATCTCACATGATAGTTCCATTCAAAATGTCATGCTCGTTGAATCTCTTGGCTACAACTTACTTTCAGTATCTAGACTTGCTGATTTCGGTTTGAATGTCCTATTTACTGAGGTAGATTGCCAAGTATTTCGTCGAGACAATCATAAAATGGTCTTTACGGGTATGCGTAGAGGTGATCTTTACATTGTCGATTTATCTAAAAAGGCACAACCTAAAACTTGCTTTGTTGCTAAATCCTCAAAAGGTTGGTTGTGGCATAGACGACTAGGTCACGTTGGCATGAGAAACCTTGACAAGCTTATTAAAGGAAATCATATCCTTGGAGTCAACGCTGTCATATTTGATAAGGATAGACTTTGCAGTGCTTGTCAAGCAGGTAAACAGGTTGGAGGAAGACATCCCGTGAAGAACATCATGACCACAAGGAGGCCACTCGAGCTACTTCACATGGATCTTTTTGGTCCCAACGCCTACAAGAGTATCGGTGGAAATTCTTTTGGTCTAGTTATAGTTGATGATTTTTCAAGATTTACGTGGGTGTTCTTTCTTAATGACAAGTCGCAGGTCCAAAAGATCTTCAGAAACTTCGCTAGGAAGGCCCAAAATCAGTTTGATGTGAAGATCAAGAAGGTTCGGAGTGACAATGGAACGGAGTTCAAGAACGCAAATGTGGACACCTTTCTTGACGAAGAAGGGATTTCACACGAGTTCTCGGCTACGTACACACCTCAACAAAATGGAGTTGTTGAGAGGAAGAACCGGACGCTCATCAAAATGGCAAGAACGATGCTTGATGAATACAAGACGCCAAAGCACTTTTGGGCAGAAGCGGTTGAGACAGCTTGTCATGCAACAAATTGCTTATATCTTCACAAGCTACTCGGCAAGACGGCATATGAGCTTCTCACCGGTAACAAACCCCAAGTTGGATACTTTCGAGTATTCGGCTCAAAGTGCTACATTCTTGATAAGCATCATCGTTCAAAGTTTGCTCCTAAATCTCCTGAAGGTTTTCTACTTGGTTATGGCTCAAACTCTCACACTTACCGTGTCTACAACAATTTCACCCGAAAGGTTGAAGAGATGGTAGATGTGAAGTTTGATGAATCTAATGGCTCGCAAGTAGAGCAATTGCCAATTGATGTAGGAGACAAAGACCCTTCAGAAGCAATTCAAGACTTGTCCATTGGCAAAATTCGTCCAACGGAGGTGAAGGAGAGTACTTCATCCGTCCAAGTGGAAGCTTCTACTTCACGACAAGGTGAACCAAGAATCGACATGGAAGCATCCACAAGTGGGACACACCAAGATGAAGAAAACGAGGAAATACGTCAAGACGAACATCAACAACCTCCTTCTCCACCACGACAAGAGAACGACGACGTCAACAATGAAGAAGGCCAAGAAGAAGAACAAGATGAAGAAGATGTTCAACAAAGACCCAAGCAAAATCTCTCACGGGTTCGAGCAAGAATTGCCAAAGATCATCCCGTCGAGCAAATCCTCAATGATATACAAACCGGGAGAATCACTCGCTCAAAAACTCGTTTAGCTCACTTTTGTGAAAACTATTCATTCATCTCTAGCATTGAACCTATGGAGGTTGAAGAAGCATTGGAAGATCCGGATTGGATAAACGCTATGCATGAAGAGCTACATAATTTTGAGAGAAACCCAGTTTGGACATTGGTCGAGAAGCCCGACAACAACCACAACATCATTGGTACCAAATGGGTGTTTCGCAACAAGCAAGATGAAGATGGACAAGTGGTTCGCAACAAAGCACGTCTCGTCGCCCAAGGGTACACACAAGTCGAAGGTATGGACTATGGTGAGACGTATGCTTCCGTTGCTAGACTTGAGTCCATTCGCATCTTATTTGCCTATGCTAATCACCATAATATCACCTTGTACCAAATGGACATTACAAGTGCTTTTCTAAATGGTGAAATAGAGGAGGAAGTTTATGTCAAACAACCTCCTAGCTTTATCAACCCTAAGAAACCAAATCATGTTTACAAACTTCACAAAGCTCTTTATGGTCTTAAACAAGCTCCTAGAGCATGGTATAAATGCTTGACCAAGTTCCTTACTACAAGTGGTTTTGAAATTGGTAAAATTGATTCTACTCTTTTTACTAAAAGGGTTAATGGAGAACTATTTGTATGCCAAATTTATGTTGATGATATCATATTCGGTTCAACTAACCTCTCTTTAGTGAAAAGTTTGGAAAGCTAATGTCAGAGAAGTTTGAGATGTCTATGATGAGTGAACTCAAATTCTTTCTCGGGTTGCAAATCAAGCAAACTAAGGAAGGTACATTTGTCTCTCAAACAAAGTACACCAAGGACTTATTCAAGAAGTTCAATATGCAAGAATGCAAAGGTATGTCTACACCCATGCCTACTAGTGGACATAATGATTTAACCAAAGATGGTGAACCGGTTGATCAAAAGGTTTATCGCTCTATGATTGGTTCATTGTTATACCTATGTTCTTCACGTCCCGATATTATGCTAAGTGTGTGCATGTGTGCACAATATCAAGCTGCTCCTAAAGATTGTCATCTTAAGGCTGTGAAAAGGATAGTGAGATATTTAATCCATACACCAAATTTTGGCATTTGGTATCCTAAGAGGTCTTCTTTTGATCTTGTTGGCTATTCTGACTCGGATTATGCCGGAGACAAGGTTGATAGAAAGTCTACTTCAGGTACTTGTCAATTTCTTGGTAGATCTCTTGTGTCTTGGTCTTCCAAGAAACAAAACTCGGTATCCTTATCCACCGCCGAAGCGGAATACATTGCCGTTGGTTCATGTTGTGCTCAATTACTTTGGATGACCCAAAATCTTAAAGATTATGGGATTTATGTGAAACATGTTCCACTGCTTTGTGACAATGAAAGTGCTATCAAAATTGGTCATAATCTTGTACAACATTCTCGAACTAAGCATATTGAAGTTCGTCATCATTTCATTCGAGATCATGTTGCTAAGGGTGACATCAATCTTAAGCATGTTCGCACCGATAAGCAATTAGCGGATATATTCACTAAACCACTTGATGAGAAAGTGTTTTGCAGGTTGAGAGGAGAATTGAACATCATTGATGCTTCGAACTTGGAGTAGAAACTCCATTGGATACATGCAAGACATGAGCTTATGACTAATCCATGATATATCTCTTATGATAACTATCTTATGTCTTGGATATATTTGCACCTTGCATGTTTTCTAACCCATGTAGGTGCTTGGTTGAATCTAACCCCATGAGATTGCGACTCACTCACATCTTGAGCAATCTCTACAAGACCAAGACTCTACACGATAGTGGTCGAAGACAAGGAAGCACAAAACCATTCAAACATATCCTTTGACAAATTCTATGTTAAGCCTCATGAATGTCATTTTTGGATACACAAGTGCTCTTCCTTGCAAGAACTAACCCATGTAGGTAGATGAACTCAAACTCCAAGTGGTGCTCCCAACTCTTGATGAGCTACATCAACCTTGAGCACCCACACAAGTTCAACTACATGAGCAAGAACCACACCACCACCCAAGGTATGTTATTCCATCTTAGAGAAGCTTTACTCCAAGACATGAGTCAAAGCAACTCAACAAGATATGAATACATCAAGATGCTTAAACGAAAGATGGTAACCCCATTTTGAGCTTAAATAATGAGTATGACCTATGATCAAGTGTTCCCACTTGACTCCTAAGTCAATATACTCTAACATAGGTGACTATGTCACCGCCCAACTCTAGATGAAGCTCTCTTGTGTTCTTTCTTTGTGTTATTGCATTTGTCTCATGCATGTTTATTTTCTCTCTCCTTTTTCAAAAACAAAAAAACTTCATCTAGATCTTTCAATTTCTTCTCTTTTCTCCTTGTTTTTGTTCTGCATTTTCTGCACTTAATTCCTTGCAAATCCTTCAGGAAATTCATTGCAAATCTTTGTGAGATCCTACATGTCTAGTGAGCTGAGGTGACAAGTGTTTTTCTCTGTGTAAACCCGGTTTCACCGACTTGCAATTTTTGGTCCAACCGAATCTTTTCGGTACCACCAAAATGTGCCACTCGGTGCCACCGACTTTGCAATCAGAAAAACAAGATTGCCACTTGTTCTACATTTCTTCTGATCCAGCTGCACTCAATGAATCTTGTCCTCTACAAGCATCACAATTTTATCCTCTGCTTTGTGCTGAATCTCAAGGACCAAACCTAGTCGACGGATTCCAGGAAAAACCTTCTTGGAAATTGATGTCAAAGGGGGAGAAAGAGATCACATCAAAGCTCAAGGGGGAGAGAAAGTCTCAAGGATCCCAGATGCTTGATGTTCAAGAGGAGAGATACCACATGTCCTTTTGGGGGAAAGACATGTTCATATGTACTCATTTGAATTAAGTTCCATTTGTATCTTTCAGCTCTGATTTTCTGTTCCCTATCTTCTCCCAATATCCCATGTAAGATTCAGGGGGAGCAAGACACCTAAGGGAAAGAAATCAGTCAAATTCATTGCATATCTTTATTCTTGGGGACATGTTGAATTCAATGTGGTACCTTGTACTCACTCTCTACATGTCATCCCAGTCTTGGTATTCTTGTGGTTTCTTTTGTTTGCTCTGGCTAGTGGATGTACCTGTGTTATCTAACCTTGTTTGTGCAGGTTCATTCCATCCTAAGCCAACTCAAGACCACAAGGTAAGTATATGCATCAAAATCATGAGTATAAGGAGTTCTTGCTTATGTACATACTGTTTGCAAGAAGGACTCATGAGCATGAAGGTATTTTCCTTGATAATCTTTTGCTCTGATGCATATGGCCAAGATGCATGTAACACATTGCCTACTCTGTCATGGTTATGCTCTCACATGCCTCTATATTTCATATTTACATGAGTGCATACATGTAGGGGGAGCCTATGCTTGCTACATGTCATTCCAAAGCTTTACTTGCTGTTCTTTATATCTTTATCTAAAGCTTTGATGTATGTTGCCATCAATTACCAAAAAGGGGGAGATTGAAATCACAAGTGCTCCCTAGGTGGTTTTGATAATTGATGACAACATATCTCTTGTTGGACTAACATTTCGATCTAGCATGTTTCAGATAAGTTCAACAATAGAGTGGCATGGACTAAAGGTTGTGGGAACTCCTTCAAAATGCTAAGGACAAAGGATTGGCTCAAGCTCAAAAGCTCAAGACTCTTCATTTTATATTTTAGTGATCCAAGATCACATTGAGTCTTTAGGAAAAGCCAATACTATCAAGGAGGGATGAGGTGTTGCTTAGTGAGCCTCTTGCTTCATGTGCTTAGTGATATGCTCCAAAACCCTCAGCTACTTTCCCACTTCCACATATGACCTAAACCCTAAGCCAAACTCGGTCCTACCGATTCTTCCTATCCGGCGCCACCGAGTTTCACTTGTCATAAGCCACTGCCAAACCCTAGCAATTTGGTTCTACCGATAGGGATCTCGGTCTCACCGAGATGGGATTGCAAACTCTCTAATTCCCTTTCGTAACTTTTTGTTCTCACCGAAAGAGCGAATCGGTCCCACCGAGATTGCAATGTAAATTCAGTGTTTCCCCTTTGTAACTTTTCGGTCTCACCGAAAGAGCAAATCGGTCCCACCGAGTTTGCCTGACCAACTCTCTGGTTAGCTAATTACCAAATTCGGTCTCACCGAGTTTTTGTAATCGGTCTCACTGAGATTACGTTATGCCCAAACCCTAACCATATTGGTCCTACCGAGTTGCATGTCAGTCCCACCGAAAATCTCTAACGGTCACTAGGTTTACATTTTCGGTCCGACCGAGTTTGTTGACTTGGTCCCACCGAGATTGGAAAACTGTGTGTAACGGTTGGATTTTGTGTGGAAGCTATATATACCCCTCCACCTCCTCTTCATTCGGAGAGAGAGCCATCAGAACACATACACCATTCCAACTCATATGTTCTGAGAGAGAACCACCTACTCATGTGTTGAGAGCAAGATATTCCATTCCTACCATATGAATCTTGATCTATAGCCTCTCCAAGTTGCTTTCCACTCAAATCTTCTTTCCACAAAATCCAAATCCTATGAGAGAGAGTTGAGTGTTGGGGAGACTATCATTTGAAGCACAAGAGCAAGGAGTTCATTACCTACACACCATTTGTTACTTCTTGGAGAGTGGTGTCTCCTAGATTGGCTAGGTGTCACTTGGGAGCCTCCGACAAGATTGTGGAGTTGAACCAAGGAGTTTGTAAGGGCAAGGAGATCGCCTACTTCGTGAAGATCTACCGCTAGTGAGGCAAGTCCTGTGTGGGCGATGGCCATGGTGGGATAGACAAGGTTGCTTCTTCGTGGACCCTTTGTGGGTGGTTGCTTCTTCGTGGACTCTTCGTGGGTGGAGCCCTGTGTGGACTCGCGCAACCATTACCCTTTGTGGGTGGATCCCTCGGTGGACTCTCGCAACCGTTACCCTTTGTGGGTTGAAGTCTCCATCAACGTGGATGTAGGATAGCACCACCTATCCGAACCACGGGAAAAACATCCGTGTCTCCAATTGCGTTTGAATTCTCCAAACCCTTCCCTTTACATTCTTGCAAGTTGCATGCTTTACATTCCGCTGCTCATATACTCTTTGCATGCTTGCTTGGTATGTATTGTGTGTGTTGAAATTGTGCCTAAACTCCACTTAAACCAAAAAAGCTTAAAAATTGCAACTTTAGCATTAAGTGTCTAATCACCCCCCTCTAGACACATCTACTTCTAGATCCTACACCTTTGAAGTAATCTTATCGGATTGAGTCTTTAATGATTTGAAAACACTTGATGTATGACTTACCGTGCGTATCTGTGGTGACAATGGGATATCACGTGATTCACTTGATGTATGTTTTGGTGATCAACTTGCGGGTTCCGCCCATGAACCTATGCATAGGGGTTGGCACACGTTTTCGTCTTGATTCTCCGGTAGAAACTTTTGGGCACTCTTTGAGGTTCTATCTGTTGGTTGAATAGATGAATCTGAAATTGTTTGATGCATATCGTATAATCATACCCACGGATACTTGAGGTGACATTGGAGTATCTAGGTGACATTAGGATTTTGGTTGATTTGTGTCTTAAGGTGTTATTCTAGTACGAACTCTAGGGCTGTTTGTGACACTTATAGGAATAGCCCAATGGATTGATTGGAAAGAATAACTTTGTGGTGGTTTCGTACCCTACCATAATATCTTCGTTTGTTCTCCGCTATTAGTTACTTTGGAGTGACTCTTTCTTGCATGTTGAGGGATAGTTATATGATCCAATTATGTTATTATTGTTGAGAGAACTTGCACTAATGAAAGTATGAACCCTAGGCCTTGTTTCCTAGCATTGAAATACCGTTTACGCTCACTTTTATCATTAGTTACCTTGCTGTTTTTATATTTTCAGATTACAAAAACCTATATCTACCATCCATATTGCACTTGTATCACCATCTCTTCGCCGAACTAGTGCACCTATACAATTTATCATTGTATTGGGTGTGTTGGGGACACAAGAGACTCTTTGTTATTTGGTTGCAGGGTTGCTTGAGAGAGACCATCTTCATCCTACGCCTCCCACGGATTGATAAACCTTAGGTCATCCACTTGAGGGAAATTTGCTACTGTCCTACAAACCTCTGCACTTGGAGGCCCAACAACGTCTACAAGAAGAAGGTTGCGTAGTAGACATCAAGCTCGTTTCTGGCGCAGTTGCCAGGGAGGTGAGTGCTTGAAGGTATATCTTTAGATCTTGCAATCGAATCTGTTTGTTTCTTGTTTTAGCACTAGTTTAGTTTATAAAAGAAAACTACCAAAAAATAATGGAATTGAGGGTGCCTCATATGCTTCGTCTTTTTAATGTCTTTCATGAAAATGATGGGAAGGAAAATTGTGTTCAATTACTATAAGAAGAATTACATAAAATGCTTGGCATAAAATATGTGAATGAGCATGATTGCAATGTTGTTAGTATGAATTCCTTGAATATCCATGATGCTAATTATATGCAAAGACACAAGCTTGGGGATGCTATGTTTGATGAAGATGATATTTTTAGTCCCCCAAGTTTTGATGTGCAAATTTATTATGATGAAAGCATGCCTCCTATCTATGATGATTATTATGATGGCACGTATGCTATAAAGAATAATGATAACCATGAAACTTGTCATCTTGATCTTAATTTTCAATCATATGATAGTTATTTTGTTGAGTTTGCTCTCACTACTATTCATGAGAAGAAATTTGCTTATGTGGAGAGTAATAAAATTTCTATGCAAGTAGATCATGAAAAGAATGATTTAGGTGCTGGTTATATTGTTGAATTCATTCATGATGCTACTGAAAATTATTATGAGGGAGGAATATATGCTTGTAGGAACTGCAATAATATCAAGTTTCCTCTCTATGTGCTTAAAATCTTGAAGTTATGCTTGTTTTACCTTCCTTTGCAAGTTGATTCTTGTTTCCATAAGTTGTTTGCTCACAAAATCCCTATGCATAGGAAGTGGGTTAGACTTCAATGTGCTAGTCATATTATTCATGATGCTCTCTTTATGTTTCAATTCTTATCTTTTATGTGAGCATCATTGAAATCATCATGCCTAGCTAAAAGACATTAAAGAAAAGCGCTTGTTGGGAGGCAACCAAATTTTATTTTAGTCTCTTGCTTTTTGGTTCAGTTTAGGAATAAATAATCCATCTAGCTTCTGTTTAGATGTGGTTTTGTGTTTTAATTAGTGTTTGTGCCAAGTAGAACCTTTGGGAAGACTTGGGTTAAGTCTTTATGATCATGCTGTAAAAAACAGAAACTTTAGCGCTCACGAGATTAGCTAGAACTTTTTACTGGAGAGTGCTATTTAGTTGATTCTTTTTGAAGATGGTTACTAGACAAATTCCTCAGGCGTACCAATTTATTTTAGAATTTTTGGAGTTCCAGAAGTTAGCGTTAGTTACAGATTACTACAGACTATTCTATTTTTGATAGATTCTGTTTTTCGTGTGTTGTTTGCTTATTTTGATGAACCTATGGCTAATAAAATAGTTTATAAACCATAGAGATGTTGGAATACAATAAGTTTAACACCAATATAAATAAATAATGAGTTCATTACAGTACCTTGAAGTGGTGTTTTGTCTTTCGCTAACAGAACTTACGAGTTTTCTGTTAAGTTTTGTGTTGTGAAGTTTTCAAGTTTTGGGTAAAGATTCGATGGACTATGGAATAAGGAGTGACAAGAGCCTAATCTTGGGGATTCCCAAGGCACCCCAAGGTAATATTCAAGGACACCCAAGAGCCTAAGCTTGGGGATGCCCCGGAAGGCATCCCCTCTTTTGTCTTCGTTCATCGGTAACTGTACTTGGAGCTATTTTTTTATTCACCACATGATATGTGTTTTGCTTGGAGCGTCATTTTATTTTCTTTAGCTTTGCTTGCTGTTTGAATAAAATACCAAGATATGAAATTATTAAATGGGAGAGTCTCCACATAGTTGCAGAATTATTTGACTACTCATTGATCTTCACTTATATCTTTCGGAGTAGTTTGTTGTTTGCTCTATGTGCTTCACTTATATATTTTGAGCTTTATAGTTTTGCTCTTTGTGCTTCACTTAGATCTTTTAGAGCACGGTGGTGGATTTGTTTTAAAGAAACTATTGATCTCTCATGCTTCACTTAGATTATTTTGAGAGTCTTAAATAGCATGGTAATTTTCTTAAATAATCATAATATGCTAAGCATACAAGATTTGTAAGAATTCTTATCAGTGTGTTGAATACTAAGAAAATTTGATACTTGATGATTGTTTTGAGATATGAAGATGGTGATATTAGAGTCATGCTAGTGGATTAGTTGTGAATTTGAGAAATACTTGTGTTAAACTTTGTGATTCCCGTAGCATGCATGTATGGTGAACCATTATGTGATGAAGTCGGAGCATGATTTATTTATTGATTGTCTTCCTTATGAGTGGCGGTCGGGGACGAGCGATGGTCTTTTCCTACCAATCTATCCCCCTAGGAGCATGCGCGTAGTACTTTGCTTTGATAACTTCTTGATTTTTGCAATAAGTATATGAGTTCTTTATGACTAATGTTGAGTCCATGGATTATACGCACTCTTCTTCTTTCCACCATTGCTAGCCTCTCTAATATCGCGCACTTTTCGCCGGTATCATACAACCACCATATACCTTCCTAAAAACAGCCACCATACCTACCTATCATGGCATTTCCATAGCCATTCCGAGATATATTGCCATGCAACTTTCCACCGTTTTGTTTATTATGACACGCTCCATCATTGTCATATTGCTTTGAATGATCATGTAGTTGACATCGTATTTGTGGCAAAGCCACCGTTCATAATTCTTTTATACATGTCACTCATGAGTCATTGCACATCCCGGTACACCGCCGGAGACATTCATATAGAGTCATATTTTGTTCTAAGTATCGAGTTGTAATTGTTGAGTTGTAAGAAAAATAAAAGTGTGATGATGATCATTTTTAGAGCATTGTCCCAAGTGAGGAAAGGATGATGGATACTATGATTCCCCCATAAGTCGGGATGAGACTCCGGACGAAAAATAAAAAAAATAAAAGAAAAAAAGAGGCCAAAAAAGAGAAAAAGGCCCATATATATATATATATATATATATATATATAATGATGAGAGAAAAAGAGAGAAGGGACAATGCTAATATCCTTTTACCACACTTGTGCTTCAAAGTAGCACCATGGTCTTCATGATAGAGAGTCTCCTATTTTGTCACTTTCATATACTAGTGGGAATTTTACATTATAGAACTTGGCTTGTATATTCCAATGATGGGCTTCCTCAAAATGCACTAGGTCTTCGTGAGCAAGCGAGTTCGATGCACACCCACTTAGTTTCTTTTGTTGAGCTTTCATATACTTATAGCTCTAGTGCATCCGTTGCATGGCAATCCCTACTCACTCACATTAATATCTATTGATGGGCATCTCCATAGCCCGTTGATATGCCTAGTTGATGTGAGACTATCTTCCCCTCTTTTTGTTCTTCTCCACAACCACCATTCTATTCCACATATAGTGCTATGTCCATGGCTCACGCTCATGTATTGCGTGAAGATTGAAAAAGTTTTGAAAATGTTAAAGTATGAAACAATTGCTTGGCTTGTCATCGGGGTTGTGCATGATTTAAATACTTTGTGTGGTGAAGATAGAGCATATCCAGACTATATGATTTTGTAGGGATAACTTTCTTTGGCTATGTTATTTTGAGAAGACATTATTGCTTTGTTAGTATGCTTGAAGTATTATTATTTTTATGTCAATATGAACTTTTATCTTGAATCTTATGGATCTGAATATTCATATCACAAGTAAGAAGAATTACATTGAAATCATGCCAACTAGCATTCCACATCAAAAATTATCTTTTTTATCATTTACCTACTCGAGGACGAGCAGGAATTAAGCTTGGGGATGCTTAATACGTCTCCAATGTATCTATAATTTTTGATTGCTCCATGCTATATTATCTACTGTTTTGGGCAATATTGGGCTTTATTATCCACTTTTATATTATTTTTGGGACTAACCTATTAACCGGAGGCCCAACCCAGATTTGTTGTTTTATGCCTATTTCAGTGTTTCAAAGAAAAGGAATATCAAACGGAGTCGAAACGGAACGAAATCAACTGGAGAAGTTATTTTTGGAACGAAAGCTACCGGATGGACTTGGACCCCATGTCAGGAGAGAAGGGAGGTGCTCACGAGGTTGGGGGGCGCGCCCACCCTAGGGCGCGCCCCCCTGCCTCGTGGGGCCCCCGAAGCTCCACTGACGTACTTCCTGCACCCATATATAGTCACATACCCTAAAACTTCCAGAACAGAGATTAGATTGGGAGTTCCGCCGCCGCAAGCCTTTGTAGCCACCAAAAACCAATCAGGACCCTGTTCCGGCACCCTGCCGGAGGGGGAACTACTAGGGAAAACCTTATACACAGAAATTTAGCAACAGGGCAGGTCAAAAAAGGGCGCTAGTGCTAGATAGCAGTAGCAGTTCAGAATAAACTGCGCTGCAGATACGGTTGTAGCAGTAGCGCGTGTGGCCGTAAAAGCGCTACTACTAATGTTCCCATTGGTGGAACGATGGGCTACGCATAGCAGTAGCGGGCTTGCAGGAAGCGCGCTACCGCTAGGGCATGAGTAGCAGCATGTTTCGCAGGAAGAGCGCTACTGCTAATGGAAATAAAATAAAATGAAAAAGAAATAGAAAAGTAAATGAAAATGAAAGAAACAGAAAAAGGAGAAATAAAAAAAATAAAATGTAAAGTAAAATAATTGAAAAAGCGAAAAAACAGAGAAAGGCATAGATGCAGCGTGTGTTAGTAATTGGCGCTATAGCTAACGTAGCTGCAGCGCATTTCCCGGACCCCCGCTATAGAAACAGAAATGGAGATAAAAAAGGGAGAAAATTACATAGGTATAGCAGTTGCGCGTTTTGGAAAAAGCGCTATAGCTACCTTAGCTATAGCGCGTTTTGTGAAAAGCGCTGCCGCTAGTTTTGACTTAACCAAAAAGCCGTTTCCCCCCGGCCACCACTTGCCCCCCAAATCTCTCGACCCACCCCGCCGCCGTCTCCCCGATTCGCCGCCGTCTCCTGCCGACGTTGATGCCCCCGGAGCCACCAGAGCCGTGCGCCGTCGACGCCACCGGAGCCACCCCCAACGCCACGGAGCCGCGCAACCTCATCAACGCCACGGAGCCGCCATCGACGCCACCGGATCCTCCCTCGCCACAACTGCCTCCCTCGCCGTCATCGGAGACGCCCCTGCCTCCCTCGCCACCACTGCCTCTCTCGCCACCACCGGAGCCATCCTCTTTAATCCCCCACCCCTCCTATCTCTCTCATGCATAGGTTAGCTAGTTTAATTATGTTAATTATCTAGGTTAGGGCAAAAATTTAGTTAGGGCTTTGACAGAGAAGTAGTTAGGTTAACTAGTTTAATTAGGTTAATTATCTAGGTTAGTGCAAAAATTTAGTTAGGGCTTTGACAGAGAACTAGTCAGTTTAACTAGTTTAATTAGGTTAATTATCTAGGTCATTTAGGCAAGTTTTATTTTAAAGATGATCCCTTCCTAGACTTTTATTGTTGATTATATCTTTTCATTGAAGTGGTCATGTTGTTTGTGCCCAAGTGGCTTTGTTGTTTCAATGAAGCTGAGTGGCCTATATATGTTTTGCCGGAATGTTGATTCATTTCCATTCCGGCAAATTTCAGGTTCTCGATTTGTCCACTTTTTAGCAAAGGTCATGCTGAAATTTTCCATAAATTTCTGCATGACTTGTGCTACAAACTAGGACATATCGAGTGCCCGGGATTTGCTACAACAGGAAGGAGTCAACGTTCCTGCAAAACAATAGGCCTTTTTATGTCATTATTCATTTTATTAGGTCTAGAATTAATTGACTAGATTTAATCATAGGAAACATGGCTAGCAACGATGAAGGACAGGGTTCTGGTGATTGCGACGACGTCTACTGGGTGGCAGACGAATTTTTTAGCCTTGCCGACGATCAACCGATGTTGTTGTTGTGCCCACCAATGGCATCGGGGACTGAGACCAACACGCAGACCGATGCTGAGACTGAGACTAGCACTCAGACTCAGACCGGCATCAAGACCGGCGCTGAGACTGAGATCGGTGTTGCCTTGGGGAGCGGGGCCGGTGTAGAACCGAAAGCAAAGAGGCAACGACTTCCTAACAAACTCAGGACTACTAGACTGGTGGTCACGAAGGTGGACGATGGCAATTTTGAGCCAAAGGCGCCCGAGGAAGCGCGTCGATGCTACGGTAATCAAATAGGTTGCATCGTATGGACAACCACCACCATCAACGATGAGAAACTACAGAAGATAGAAAATATGAGGAGCTCCCTCCTAAAGAAGTTTCACCAGATATTCGTGTTCCTGGGTCGGAATGAGAAGGATTATGAAGATCCAGATGAGGACTCGACAATGAAGAAGATAAACAAACATGTCATGACCAAGTTTAGCGACACGTTGGCCGCCTGGAAAAATTGAGTGAAAGCAAAGATCATCGACAAGAAGGAACCCTACTCCGAGATTGTAAAGGATAATCCGACAATCAGGAAGAGCAGTTTCAAATATTCAAGGAGGCTTGCGAGGCCGAAGCTGCCAAAAAAAGTCTAAGTACATGAAGGGGCTTCAAGAGAGGAACATTGGGAGCCACCACCTCGGAAGCCGTGGTTACGGCGGAAAGAGGTCCAAATGGGCCAAGGAGGACGCGGAAGCCGTGAGTCTGGGCATCCCAGACCCCTCGGCGGAGTTCACCGTCCTGCAGGAGCGTGAGTCCTCAGGGCCTGGCACTGTTGGGACCCAGCGAAGAAGGTTTACGAGACAAAACCGGTCATTACGGAGTTCATGAGACTGCTGGTAATTTTAGTTTCTGATCAATTCGACTGCACACGTTAGTCATATTTGTAAACGATCCTTGTACCTTTTCCAGAGAGAGCAGCACAGGATTGCGGTCGAAAGCAACTCGCCGTCTGAGGCATTGGCGAGGCCCAAGTGGGACACTCCATTCAACCGGGCGTTGAACATATTGAAATGACAACCGGTGGATACTCGACCGTCGTATGGACGCGTGCACGGTGTCGGAGACGGCGCCACATGGAAGAAGTACTACCGTGAGACCACGGAGGAGAGAAAGGAAAGACGGAGGTTAACTGAAGAAAACATTGACAAGAAGGTTGAGATTGCGGTTGAGAAGAAATCAACTCAGACAGTCGCAACAGCGGTAGCTGCCGCAAAACAGGTGGCTGTAGATATTTCTACTTCCTTGGTTCCGACCGTTTTCAATTCGACCAGGCAAAATCCAGAAAAAAATGCAGCGGACTTTCCCCTTGCTGACTTCTTGGCAGGGAGCAGCTCGACTAGCGTTGCACCAGCACCTGCAGCTGCACCTGCTCCCACACCGGCTCCCGCACCAGACGTGCTCAGCGGTGCTTCGTCTTTGGCTGAGCTCGACGCCCTCACGATATCTATCACACCGGCCCCCTTCAATATAAATGTATAATCTCCTGTTTTCGTTGCCTTTCGCATGTCTCACGTCGCACACTTTTCTTTGCAGGCTGACAAAACCCCGTGCACCATATTGCACACCATCAGCGACCAGAAGGTGGACGTGGGGAAGGCGATGATAATGGAGCTGAAGGAACCATTGTCCCACAGCCGGCCGATCCCCTCGAACGGCTTCAAGGTTTCCGTGGCTAGTGTCAAACTGGGCCATGATAATTTGCCTCCTCCAATACTAGTGGGGGATGACGACGAGACACCACGGCGGCTTGGTGATTGTTGCAATGGGTGGGTCCTGTTGTGGCCAAAGATTCTGCTTCGTCTGGAGGCGGCCGGGAGCACACCCATGAGCACGCAGCCTCAGCGAGGTATAAACATCAACACCCCACCTATCCAATTAGCGTCGGATGTCGGGTTGGGTGATAGCGGATGGGGTAAGGAGGAGGCTCCATTAGTCGCTGATGACGTCGCCATGGGTGAGGATGAGGACGACGATGGCGCCAAAGAGTCTGCTTCGTATGGAGGCGGCCGGGAGCACACCCACGAGCACGCAGCCTCAGCGAGGTATAAACATCAACACCCCACCTATCCAATTAGCGTCGGGTGTCGGGTTGGGTGATAGCGGACAGGGTAAGGAGGAGGCTCCATTAGTCGCTGATGACGTCGCCATGGGTGAGGATGAGGACGACGATGGCGCTGAATAGTATGTCTATACTGGCGCCTCCTCAGGGTTTGAGCGTCATGAGTCGGTGCCTGAATTGCCGTCTCAATGTATTATGGACGACCTTCCGCTAGTAAAGAAGTCTAGGAAGAGAGCGAGGAAAGGCAAAAAAGATGATTCTATGATCCAGCCGCCTCAACATCCTCGGCTTCAGGACCGTATAGATATCCCCGATGCGGATAAATGGCATATCTCCGATCAACCAATCCTACCTGCAACAGCGCTACGGGTCAGATTCGGCGATCTAAGGAGACTTCATGACGATGTGCTGCGGGTAGAGAAATGCCTCATCGCCTCGAAAGATCCAGGATACCCACTCGGCATGGTTAACGTTCCGCGGCAAATGTCGTACGTCGACAGCTTCCCCGCGGATAAGTTCTTCCTCCGATTCGATTACATATTCGACACGTTTCATGTGAAGAAGCTGGATTTCACGTTTGTCCGCCTTTATGCCTTGCACATGAACTACATCATCGGGGTTGAGCAGATATCTCATATCTGTGTCATTGACCCGTACTACATGCACGAGGGCTTCTTGGGAGTCTGCGCAAAGCACCGTGAATACGCGAGGGATTACATTGTCAGTTTCATGCTCCCCAATAAGGACAAGGGGGTGATTCTCATGCCTTATCATCCCGTGTAAGTCATCCGCACTGCTATCCTTCCTTCGATTTCAATCATTCATTTGCACGGTGGAGGCTAATTAATTTGAGGTGTACTTATTTTGCGCAGCGGCGGGCGCGCCGTCCTCATCATCCTCTACCCCCGATTCTCCCACACTCTTTACTTGGACTCGTCGAAGAACATTCACAAAAAGGATTACACCCACATCAAGGATGTTCTCGACAGTGCTATGTTTTACTACCAAGCAAGGGGTGGAGAGGTCAGGGACAAGAAGAGAAGGGGCGGCAGGGTCATCTTCGGCCATAATACCAACTTCTGGTGCATCCAGCAATCGAACGATTCTCTTAATGATGGATTCTATGTCCTACACCACATGCTGGAGTACAGACGGGATCACCAGAACCTTCGCATGTCACCTAGATCCGGCGATGCCCATATTCTGCAATGGGCTAAGGACATAGGAGATATCGAGGATCATCGACTTCGAGCTGAGTTCTATAACATCCAGTGCGAACTTGCCCAAATCATCATGAAGGAGGTCGTCAGAAAAACAGGGATGTTCTACGGAGAAGGACAAATGTCGCGGGAAGACGTCCGAACATGGATAGCCTCTCAGCGTCTCGACATGAAGCCTTTCACTAAGCTCGAGGACTATCTCCCTGACTTGGATGGATGGAACAACATGTTGGAGTGATTGTCAATATATGACAATGTGTCCGTTTAGTCCATACTTTATGTATGACAAAACTTTGAGTTATGCACGGCGAAACTTTATTTGTGATGTAATTAAACTGTCCTCCTCGACTAGCGAAAATCACTCTAGTTAGGGCATTTTGGAGTACGATGAACTTTGTTATTTATGCTTATGATATGTTGTTTCTATTTTTGCCAAGTCTGTCTCTTTCTGTTGCTCAACTATATATGTTGCATATCATTGACTCATGTGACGATGCAGGTGCATAGATCTTAGATGGCGAAGAAGTGCTACTCTAGGAGTATATATATGACAAATGGCCGGAGTGTCAGGCCCAGGTGTACCGGTTTCCGGTTTCCGAGCGATAGGTAGTAGTTACTAAGAATCAAAGTTCGCTACCGGCGATAATAAAGCGCAAGTGAACGCGGATTACATACACTGGGTAACAATGGTCACCACTAGTGCATATAAACGCGCCGACAAAAGAATATACAAAACTAAGAGCACTTCAGAAGGCACTAGGCCTGGCCAGGACGGGCTCCAGAAGCAGCCGAACAAGCTGATGAGACCTAAGTTGTGTCAACGATAGATGCTCCATCCCTAGCTGTATGGCACGATAGTGCACAAGGAAGTACTCTGACATCTCCATTGCATCTTTGACTTCGAGTCAGAGCTGAGCTAAAGCAAGTCTTTCCGCTTTAAGTTGAGACTGAAGAAGTCGAACTGATAGAGGCAGCGACTGCATAGAGGTTGTCTCACACCTGCTGGTGAGTAGCATCAACTCACTGTCTTCACCAAGACAGTACCTTGGGGTCATCTCGCTCTCCTCAAGATAGTTTGGCTCACTATCTTCCCTAAAGTTATGGATGTCATAAGAGATACGACTCTAAAAGAGGAACAAGGAGACACGTAAGAGGTTTCACAATTATATAAGCAAATGAATGGATCTATTCTGCGTAAGGAACATGTTTTTACAACTACAATTTAATACTGGTAGTTGTTGCAAACATCCAATCATATGTAGACAACAAAGTATATAGCAATGGAGGAAATTATGCCTATCAAAATCTATACTAGAACAAAGTTTGAAGGCTTGAGAAGGATGAACTTACATTACATGTTAACACGGGCTGGACAAAGCCCTTCTCCATGTTGATGGAAGGATAATTCAATAAATTCCCCAAAGAAAATTCTTTACAAGCGTTGCCATTATTCTACATTTTGCAAAGAGTAAATATAGATCAAATAATATTGTAAGAAACAGATAATAATGAAGCTCAGGTGCAGACTGATGATACATAGTCAAATAGCAATTAATTAAGTACAACATTACAAGGCAAAAGGTACTGACAAGAGGAATGCACACATCAACGTGTGCAGTGGCATTGGCTTTATTCAACATTTTGGTAAGAGGAAATGTAGATATGATAATTTGGAGAAAGTGGAGGGCAGGGCAGATAAGATGCAGAGTAATGCTAGACAATCAACTATCTTGTGATGCAAGTACAGTAATACCACCACCGTCTGTAATTACTTGTTGCTCAAATAGATGTATCTAGCACTATTAAGTTCTAAATACATCCAATTGATCAACAATTAATTCGATACAGAGGGAGTGCGTGACAACAGGTACTTACATGAGCAATCCAAAACTTCATAACCATTCTGTTAATTCTACATTTAGCTAAGAGTAAATATAGATCTTATAATTTCAAGCAAAGGGAGGATAAAGAAGCAAACATTTACAGCGATGTTGCATAATCAAACATCAACGAGTGTAAGTATGATCACAAAGGGCAAGAGGCACTGACAAGAGTAATGCAGAGCCCAATATTTTTGTGAGATCCTATGATCCTTTGAGCAAGGAGATTCATCTGAAATTAGTTTTCGTACAAGAGAGAAGGTAAGGCACATGCAGAAACTTAGGAGTTCAAATTTTGAATTGATATCATAGACAGTACCTGACGCTGGGCTCTCAGCAGTTCTAATAGGGGTTTGGCCAGTGGAGTAGGGGTAAAGTGTGGTACAGTTGGGCCTGTGTTTTCTATGGTTGCTGATCTATCTGATTTAACAGGTATCACTACCTTCTCCAAATACCTAGTTTGTATTCCTTGAGGATCTACACTCACCCTCTTCCTTTTGGACATCTATTACGAAAGAACAACATTTAACTGGAAAAACATAGTTTGACGATAGATGGAATAGGTACAAAAAATGGATAGGTATGGCATATACTCATATATGATGCTTAAACTAAGCAGATGGTGTAACAAAGTAGAAGTAATGCAAGAGTTCAGATGAAAAATATGTGCGACCAATACAGCCTTGGCAAGTTAGATCAAGCACCTTGATGGGTGAATAAGATAGGCCATCCTCCACCATGCCTAGTTTGTTAGCCAGTGGATTGTTCTGCAATATTCCTCTCGTGCGCCCTAATAACCCAGAAGTTTAGGGGATCACAACAGTTTTTGAGGGTAGAGTATTCAACCCAAATTTATTGATTTGACACAAGGGGAGCCAAAGAATATTCTCAAGTATTAGCAGTTGAGTTGTCAATTCGACCACACCCGAAAGACTTAATATCTGCAGCAAAGTATTTAGTAGCAACGTAGTATGGAAGTAACGGTAACGGTTGCAAAAGTAACAGTAGTAGTTTTTGTAGTAATTGTAACAATGGCAACGGAAAAGTAACTAAGCAAAGATCAATATGTGAAAAGCTCGTAGGCATTGGATCAGTGATGGATAATTATGTCAGATGCGATTCCTCATGCAACAGTTATCACATAGGGTGACACAGAACTAGCTCCAGTTCATGAATGTAATGTAGACATGTATTCCGAATAGAGTCGTACGTGCTTATGGAAAAGAACTTGCATGACATCTTTTTTCCTACCCTCCCGTGGCAGCGGGGTCCTATTGGAAACTAAGGGATATTAAGGCCTCCTTTTAATAGAGTAACAGACCAAAACATTAACAGTTAGTGAATACATGAACTCCTCAAACTACCGTCATCACCGGGAGTGGTCCCGATTATTGTCACTTCGGGGTTGCCGGATCATAACACATAGTAGGTGACTATTGACTTGCAAGATAGGATCAAGGACTCACATATATTCATGAAAACATAATAGGTTCTGATCTGAAATCATGGCACTCGGGCCCTAGTGACAAGCACTAAGCATAGCAAAGTCATAGCAACATCAATCTTAGAACATAATGGATACTAGGGATCAAACCCTAACAAAACTAACTCGATTACATGATAAATCTCATCCAACCCATTACCGTCCAGCAAGCCTACGATGGGATTACTCACGCACGGCGGTGAGCATCATAAAATTGGTGATGGAGGATGGTTGATGATGACAATGGTGATAGATTCCCCTCTCTGGAGCCCCGAACGGACTCTAGATCAGCCCTTCCACGGAAGATTAGGGCTCAGCGGCGGCTCTGTATCGTAAAATGTGATGAATCCTTCTCTCTGATTTGTTTTCTCCCCGAACGTGAATATATGGAGTTGGAGTTGAAGTCAGTGGAGTCTCAGGGGCCCACGAGGCAGGGGGCACGCCCAGGGGGGGTAGGCACGCCCCCACCCTCATGGACTGGGTGTGGGCCCCCTTCGGTTGATTCTTTCGCCAGTATTTTTTATTATTTCCAAAACGTGTCTCCGTAGATTTTCATGTCATTCCGAGAACTTCTATTTCTGCACAAAAATAACACCATGGCAATTCTGCTAAAAACAGCGTCAGTCCGGGTTAGTTCCATTCAAATCATGCAAGTTAAGAGTCCAAAACAAGGGCAAAAGTGTTTGGAAAAGTAGATACGTTGGAGACGTATCATGCCCATTCTCATATTCATTTTTATAATGTTCAATACCTGACATGCATGAAAACATAAAAACAAGTGAGATTATCTTTGTAATGCAGAAGTGATTTTAATCCAATACTGCCTCCCTGTAAACCCCTTTGTGCTATCTCTGCAATTCTTCTGAGAGATGCCATGCATGATGTAATTTGGTGTGTGCAGTAATATAATGTGGCCTACTACTCAAAATATGAGAGCTCCAAAAGTGATGATACTTCGCAGATGACAACTTCAACATATAGTAAAGAAGAACAAGTCGACCTGACCTGACAGATTCGAAATATACTAAGCGAGAACAACTCAACCTGACCAGTCGACCGCAAATATCTCTGCTACTCTTCCCAGCAAGGAACATACTTATTAAAGAAGAGAAGAGGATCATCTTAAAGAAGAGCCGAAGAGCAAGCAAATTGAAGATATTACAAGTCTTTCTATACAATGTTGGTTGCCCACCCATGATGAACCAAAGCGCACACAGAAATACTATTCCTTCCGGTCTCTCCATATGTGGCTCACATGCATTTCGAAACTAAAGTAGGAACATTTAGCTGACCAATTAAACATCTCTCAGTTTTACTAATATAGGCATAATACCATATTTGAATTTGTACAACTAAGCTTGTTTAGCTCGATGGGTGGAGCAATGCTATTACGACACGAACGACGTAGGTTGATCGTGGTCATCATAAAATGGGGAAACCGTAAGCATGATGAGTATAGTGTTGACCGTGGCAGTGGGATGGCAGATCTGAAGCTGCAAACCACACAAAGGGTAGTTAGAAACCGATGTTTTCTTTGAAATAACAACTAAGATTTGGTATGGACAAGAAAGTACAGTCAACAACTGACAAAGAAATGCAATTCTACTGTCTCTCTATATGTTGCGACATGCATTTGGAAACTAGAGTGGGACCTTTAGCTAACTAATTAAATGTGTGTGTTAACTAATATCAGTATCATATCACACTCATATTTGAACAACTAAGCTTTGGAATATTGAGTGTTGTGTTGTTTAGCTTGAAGGGTGGAGTAATGCTAGTATGACAGAAAGCACCTACGCAGATCATAGTAGAGTAGATAAAAGGGGAGAACCCTAAGAATCAAGAGTAAAATCAGGAAAGTGGAACTAGCTGAACCAGTGGGTGGCGCACACGCTTTTTGAAACGAATATAGGAACTTTAGGTGAACAATTAAATGTTCTCTGTTTTAGTAATATGAGCATCATATCAGATTCGTATTTCTAAACCTAAGCTTTGGAATAATGAGTGGCATGTTGTTTCGCTTGATGGGTTGAGGTCTTGCGGAGTAGTGCTAGCATGACACGAAGCACCTATGATGATGGTAGGGAAAGTGCAACTATCCCGGGGTGGTTTTGGTAATTCCTAACAACATATAGCTCATTGAACTAATGCTCTTTCAAGATGATCATTTCAGAAAGTTCAATGATTGGCATGGAATGAATTAGGAATGTGGAACCCTCAAAATGCTAAGGACACATATTGGCAAAGGCTCAAGACTCTAAATTTTTATTTTAGTGATTGAGGGAGTCCTGGATTAGGGGGTATCCGGAGAGCCAGACTATCACCTTTGGCCGGACTGTTGGACTATGAAGATACAAGATTGAAGACTTTGTCCCTTGTCCGGATGGGACTCTCCTTGGCGTGGAAGGCAAGCTTGGAAATATAGATATGTAGATCTCCTTCCTTGTAACCGACTCTGTCTAACCCTCGCCCCCTCCGGTGTCTATATAAACCGGAGGGTTTAGTCCGTAGGACCAAGAACAACAATCATACCATAGGCTAGCTTCTAGGGTTTAGCCTCTCCGATCTCGTGGTAGATCAACTCTTGTAATACTCATATCATCAAGATCAATCAAGAAGGAGTAGGGTTTTACCTCCATCGAGAGGGCCCGAACCTGGGTAAAAACATCGTGTCCCCCGTCTCCTGTTACCATCCGCCTAGACGCACAGTTCGGCACCTCATACCCGAGATCCGCCGGTTTTGACACCGACATTGGTGCTTTCATTGAGAGTTCCACTGTGCAGTCACCGCAAGGAAGGATGTCTCGTCTCGTCTTTAAAGACAACATTACCGCCGGGGAAATCTTGGCTGTCGACCAAACTCTCCAGCTAGGCGGTTTCACTATGACCGCCTGTTCGGCCGCTGCACCGACGATCACTTCTCGGGTCATAAAAACTAGCTTCCACGTCAACTCGGAACTTGCCGAGCAGATGGATCCAATGGAGCTCTCTTCCCTAAACGAGCTCTTGGATCGCATTACCACCTTGGGAGTCACTACAGACTATGATCGGATTGGTCTTAAACCCGATCAAAGGGAGATTAACTCTCCACCGGTCACCCATCATATTGCGGTGGTGGAGGAACAATGCGGCGATTCATCCTCTATCCTGAAGACTAACTATGTCCGGATTCCTGAGCTCTGTGAGACGGACACCCGTTTACGGGAGGACATCACCCAAGCCCTGAACCTAGAATCAGGCAGCGGGCTAGACTTATTGGGCAACATCCCAGAACCCGAACTTCCAAGATTGGAAGCTCCTCGGCCCCTGGGTCTCAGATCGGGTAAGGGTTCGGACTCAATTCCACCCACCCACCCAAACATAAGCGACCTTTCCCACATCAGGCAAGAGCCCCAGGAAATAGTACATCATTATTGGGCCAGATTCCTCCTTGTGATGAACAAGGTAAAGGACTGTCGTGAAGAAGACACAATCTTATTTTTCTGCAATAATTGCACGGACAAGGGAATCCTTAACGCCATAAGTCGCCATGACATATCACGCTTCGCTGACTTGGCGTCCATAGTACGAAAGTACTGTGCAATGGAAAGCGCCTGGAAAACCGAAATGAATTTTTGGGATAATCCGGCTCCGATTATGCACCCAGTCTGAAGTAAAAGGGTGCACTATCACAAGACACCCGATTTAATCCCAAAAAAGCAAAAACCCTCTACAGGGCGTGGAACCGTATTGGAGGGATGGCTCAACAGACCCTGCAAAATTCATAGTACAGCGGATACCATACCAACACACAACCTTAGAGCATGTTGGATACTCCTGCAGGTGGCCAAAAGTGGCGAGAATCTTCTTATCCCAGATGCCACAGAGCACCATCCCGGGGATAACAATACGGTATTAACATTCTTTGAGACCTTCACATCAAATAATAGGCGCAAGCGAACACTCCGCAGGCTTGCCGAAATCTGCCACGTGGTAGCAATAAATCCATGGAGTGACACGGCTATTACCTTCAATGCCAGTGACGAACCTAAATTCCAAACAGCCCGGGCACCAGCTGCACTGGTCCTCAGTCCAATTGTCGACGGCTTCTGACTCACCAAAGTACTCATGGATGGCGGCAGTGGATTAAACCTCATCTATGAGGAAACTCTTCAGAAAATGGAAGTAGACTGGAACCTCATTGAGCAAAGCAGCACAACCTTTAGAGGAATCATCCCCAGTCGGGAAGCACGTTGCGCTTGGAAAATCACACTAGATGTGGTATTCGGCACGCCAAAGAACTATAGGTCTGAAGAAATTACATTCCAAGTGGCCCTGTTCAATAGCGGATACCACGCCCTTTTAGGGCGGGAGGCGTTCACGATCTTCCAAGCCATACCCCATTATGGGTACATGAAGCTCAAAATGCCTAGGCCCAATGGAATCATCACTCTCGCTAGTGATCCGGAAACAACCCTCCGCGTCGAAAACAAAACAGCCGCATTGGCCCTTGAGGCATTATCCGAAGCCCTTGCGGCCGAAGAATTAACTTCACTATGCTCCATAGTGGACAGGGACGGCGTGATACTTGACAAGAGATCCAAGTCCACCTCTTTTAAACAAGTGGATAGTCAAATTCCGTGTCCACCCAATGGACCCTACAAAAACAGCCTCCATCGGGGCAGTGTTAAACCCCCCGTGGACGCCGCACTACGAGAGTTCCTGCGCGAGAATTGGGACATATTCGCCTGGCATCCCTCAGATATGCCAGGAATCCCACGCAGGCTGGCCAAGCACAGCCTTAATATTCTAAAAGGATTCAAGCCGGTCAAGCAGACTCTTCGGCGTTTCTCTGAACCTAAGAGACAAGCTATGGGAGAGGAACTAGCCAAGTTATTGGAGGCCGGATTAATTAGAGAAATAAAACATCCGGACTAGCTAGCAAACCTGGTGATGGCACCAAAGAAGGACAAATCCTGGCGCCTATGTGTCGATTTCAAGGACCTCAACAAGGCCTGCACAAAGGATCCCTTCCCCCTCCCCCGCATCGATCAAATTATCGACGCTACTGCAGGACACGATTCATTGTGTTTCCTTGACGCATACTCCGGCTACCACCAAATCAAGATGCCGGAGTCCGACCAAGCCACAACGGCATTCATCACACCATACGGCCCCTTCTGTTTCAACACAATGCCTTTTGGGCTCAAAAATACCAACGCAACATATCAGCGCATGATTCAGACATGTTTGGAGAAACAGATTGGCAAAACAATAGAGGCATACGTAGATGATGTGGTCGTCAAAACCAAACACACCGACTCTCTAATAGATGACTTGAGGCTCACATTCGATAACCTCCGAACATACGACATCAAGCTAAATCCGGAAAAATGCATTTTCGGTGTACCAGCCGAAAAGCTCCTGGGCTTCATTGTCTCCAGTAGAGGAATTGAAGCAAATCCGGCCAAAATCTGAGCCCTGTCATAGTTGGCTATCCCAACGGACCTCAAACAAATCTAGAAATTAACCGGATGCGTCGCGGCTCTAAGCCACTTTATCTCCCGCTTAGGAGAAAAGGCATTACCCCTTTATCGCCTCCTTCGGCGCACCGAACACTTCGAGTGGACGGATGCTGCCACAGCCGGATTGGAGGAAATAAAAGCCATACTAGCAACCAACCCAATCCTGGCCGCGCCAAACACCGGCGAACCAATGCTGTTGTACATTGCCGCAACTCATCAGGTTGTAAGAGTAGTGCTTGTAGTCGAACGAGAAACGGACGGACATAAATTCCCCCTTCAAAAGCCGGTATATTATGTATCCACTGTCCTCACTCCATGCAAATCACGATACCCACATTATCAAAAGATAGCCTATGGGGTATTCATGCCATCCCGGAAGCTGCGACACTACTTTCAAGATTGTTCAATTACAGTGCCCTCGGAGGTGCCACTTAATGATATTATAAACAACCGTGACGCTACGGGCCGGATTGCCAAGTGGGCCGTTGAGCTCCACCCGTTCGACATAACATACAAGCCTCGGCGAGCCATTAATTCGCAAGTACTGGCCGACTTTGTCGCCGAATGGACGGAAGCCGAACTCCCTAAAGAGTACGGTGCATACTCAATTGGATCATGCATTTCGACGGCTCCAAAATGCTGGCTGGTCTAGGGGCTGGCGTCGTCCTGACATCCCCAACAGGAGATACAGGTCAATGCATACTCCAGATACTGTATATAGACTCCAACAATGCAGCCAAATATGAGGCCCTGCTGCATGGTCTTCGGATGGCAGTTCCCATGGGCATTCGACGCCTGGAGGTGCATGGGGACTCGTACCTTGCAATATCCCAAATAAATGGAGACTTCAATGCTAAGGATCCGAAAATGGCGGCCTATCGCAACGCCGTTCTAAAGATGTCAGCTCGGTTCGAGGGGCTTGAATTTCACCATGTGGCTCGGGAAAACAATCAGGCGGCGGACATCCTCGCCCGCATCGGCATAAAACGCGATACAGTCCCTCCCAACATCTTTTTGGAAAGGCTATTTAAGCCATCCGTGGTATGGGAAGGGGACACCAGTAACAATAGTCCGGACCCGGCCACAATGCCCGATACCGAACACTCTGGGGTAATCGGAGGCTCTGCCACCGAAATAACACCGTCAGCCCACGTAATAATGGCCATCATCGCCCCATGGACAGAACCATTCCTGGCCTACCTAACTAGGCAGGAACTTCCCAAGGACCACAATGAGGCACGCTTCATAGTGCGGCGGTCTAAAGCCTACAGGGTCCACGAGGGAGAGCTGTATAAGAAAAGCACTACCGGAGTCCTTCAAAGGTGCATCTCCGAAGAGGAAGGGAGGAAGCTTTTGGCAGATATTCACGCCGGACTAGGCGGCCACCACGCCGCAGCCCAGGCCCTTGTAAGCAAGGCCTTCCGTACAGGTTTTTATTGGCCGACGGCCCGAGCAGGTGTGCAGGACTTGGTCCAACGCTGCGTCGGTTGCCAGCTTTTTGCAAACCAAAGCCATATGCCACCCACCGCCCTACGAACAATCCCCATTACCTGGCCCTTTGTGCTCTGAGGGCTTGACATGGTTGGACCCCTTAAGGGGGAACCCATAAGAAAAAATACCTACTGGTCATGGTGGATAAATTCACCAAATGGATAGAAGCCTAGCCTGTTAAAACGGCCGAATCCGGACCGGTGATAGACTTCATATCCGAGGTTGTACACCATTATGGCAGCCCCACAGCATCAGAACTGACAACGACACGAACTTCACGGCTGATGAGGTAAAACTCTGGTGCAGCAAAATGGGCATCAAGCTCGATTATGCCTCTGTCTATCACCCACAAACTAACGGTCAAGTCGAGCGAGCAAATGGTCTCATCATGAGCGGCATCAAACCTAGATTAGTGCGGTCTTTAAAGGAATCTAACACGCACTGGGTAGAGAAGCTCGACTCCGTACTCTGGGGGCTACGGACCACGCTGAATCGCACTACCGGATACACACCCTTCTTTATGGTGTACGGCGCAGAGGCGGTTCTGCCCTGCGACATAATTCATGACTCACCTCGAGTGCGCATGTACGAAGAAAGAGAAGCCGAGCTCGATCGGCAGGATAGTCTAGACACCCTGGGGGAGGAGTGCGACGTGGCAAAATCCTGTTCCGCATTCTATTAGCAACAGGCTCGAAGATACCAAAGCAGAGAAGTACGGGCCAAAACTTATAACGTTGACGAGCTAGTTCTACGCCTGCCGGAGAAGAAAAAGACCAAGCTCGAGCCCAAATGGGAAGGTCCCTTCATTATTAACCAAGTTCTAACCGGTGGAGCATACCGTCTGCGGGATGCAGCGGATAATAGACTTGAGCCGAACCCATGGAACGCAGCCAGGCTCCGAAGATTCTACGCCTAGCGCCGGACTCTATGTTCGTCTCCTTCCTCTGTCCATTTTTTGCATATAGATTATCTGTCTTTTCTCTCTTTCTTTCCTTTTTTTTTCTTTTCTCAAAGCCTTCAAGGGCCAACTTGTTCGCACACTATTGACGCGCTAACCGCGCTCATTATACCTGGGGGCTTCTCACACAGAAGCTTACTTATTTATCTGGGCTTCACGCCCCGCACATGTGTCATCCTTCTGCATGTACCTTTTCTTCGCCATTATATGCATCGATATGACTTAAGTTTTGGCCAAGCTGGGTTGCCTGTCTCTTGTATTTATGCCCTACATTCCCGTTAATTCGTCTAGGGAATAAGGGGAGCACCTCTACGATTGTTACTGCGGGTCAGCCGGATGTGTACCTCAGACTGGGTGAAGCTGGAAGCTAGCGTTCTTAAGGGAATATTCGGTCGGTGAACAAAAGATGATTTCTATTTATTTTCCTTATGTGCCCCCAGATGTTTTTCCCTGCATCTCTTTTCGTAGTCCGCACATGCACTTTAGGGCATGCGTACCCAGGGAAAGGAACCCTTAACGGAACTATTCTCCCTGGAAGATGTTTCTTACTACCCATGTAATATAACATAACTAGTTGGGTACTTGTCTGTTCAAGCACTAATGACCCCTACGCCTGGTTTCCACGCATGCCCCAGTTCTTATATAACTAAGCGGGTATTCGGATACACTCCGGACTATCGGGTCCCGAGGTTGAAGCGAAAAGGTCCGCCATGAAAAATGATTTACAATCCGGCTAGAAGGCATTATACATGTCACTTTCATTATATAGTCACTTAGACTGACTAAATTCCTCTTCTATACCATTCAACAAGCTATCTAGCCTACAATCCTCTTGGGAATACTTTGCGGCTAATTCTACTTGCCCATACACTAAGCTAACGGGGATCTCTTTCCCATCAGGCCCCACAGGTCCGATTTTGGCCATGTGGTTTGGGTCAGCCTTGGTATACCGCGTCTTCCCATGGCCCAGGCTTCCCTGGCACCTTGACGGCAGGCTAATATCTTCCATAATTGGAAGCGCCACCGCGCTCCATTGAGATTCTCCGCAAGCTCTCCAAGGCCTTCAGGCAGGGAGACGGATGGCCACAAGGCCTGGGCAATGCCTTGCATCACCTGCCGAACTTGTTCGTGCAGTTGTAAGAGCTCTGGTAGAAGATCACCCGCAGACCCGGGCATTTCATCCGCGGGACGACCTGTCAGCATACCTACAGACATAACTCTGTTAGCTGGCTTCTTCGCCGAACTCTTTTTAACAAGTTCGCTCAAGCACTTACTGAAAGTGCCGCGTCGAAGCCACTTATTCTCCTTCATGGAGTCCGATAGCTGGGCGTGAACATCCTTTAGTTCCACGCTCATCTGGGTATTGGCATCCTGGAGATCGTTTTTCTCCTGCCTAACTTTTGTAAGCACGTGCTCGCCAGCCTTTAGCTGGTGTACGACATGTTGCTCATTCGGATTCACTCCGGCGTCATCTGCAATATTTATTGTCAGATTTGCAGGCATACCGCACTCTATATGGTACCTGTCATTCTTTGAAACAAGTGTTAGCAGAGGAGGCCTTCTCGGACTCCATCACTGCGGCAACTACGACCCGTAGCTGGGCCTTGCACTCTTCAAGCTCATGAGAAGTTGGGTATTCTTCTCTGTAACAACCTGCACAATAAATGATCCTTAAATCAGTTATTCTAACTGTTTCAAGTCTCAGGGGCTACTGCTATGTATAATCATTAAATTTTCTTACCCGTATATCCTTTACATACTGGTCCGTGGCTCTGGCTAGACCATTTTGAGCTGCACGGATATATGCATCTCCTGAGTTGAAGGCACCAAACGCCTCTTGGGAGAAACAAGCGTCACGGAGTACGGCTCGGCGACGCCTCTGGTTCATGGCGCTCTCCACTTCAGAATTTGTAGCGGATATTTTATCCGCATCCTCTGTAGGAGGAGCATCCGGCGTGCGCCTCGTGTTAGCTTGTGCCTTTGTGTCCGGCACTGGAGCCCGACTGGTAGAGATGTGATCGGCGACCTCTCCGGATATAGTCTGGTGAACGTTCTTCTTTCTGGGAAACACGGGTGTTGTTACGTTCTTTAAAAGACGACAACCACAGTGCGAGGCGTTACATCGTACCTCTGCGCCGACATCTCCGTCTAGACCGCTTTCCTTTTTAGCCTATCCGGCCTTGGAGCCCCTTGTTGGCAAGTTGCCACGGGCTCGGCATGGCATCCCGAGGGCCTTCCCTGTAAAACATCATTCGTTTACAGTGGGTGAAGTGCATATAAGGGGATCCATTTCAAAAATTGGGACTTTGATCTCAGTTACCTGCGACGCTGGGAGTAGCCCGGGGTAGTCGGCTGTAATGGCCACCATGGATCATCGCAGCTCAAATGGGTAGAATACCTTGTCAATCAGCTCTATGAATATGTCCAGATCCTCTTTGAGGCTGGGGTCGAGGGACCGCTCAGGATCCTCTGGTTGTGGAGGTGGGCTGTTGATCTCCCTTACAGCCTTACGCAGCTCCTGCGATGAAATTGCAAGGTAAAATATTTAACTGCAGAAATATGGAATGGGTGGCAATAAAAAGTGGCGGCCTACCCATCTCGGAGGGTTGTACATGGAGAATCCATCCCATGGCTTGATGCGGAGGAACTCCTCTTCCTCTCCCTTGTACAGACGGGACATAATTTTTGCTAGGGCAGCAGTCGATTCCGGCCCCTTGCGGCCGCAGCGGGTGGCATCATCTTCCCCGTTGAAATCCCACATAGGGTGGCCTCGATATTGAAGTTGCTGCACCCCCCGCATAATGCATATTGACGTAACCTCGGTTACGGTCAGTCCTGATTGGGCCAATACCGTTATCCGGTCCATCAGGTAAAGAACATCTCTATCATCTTCCTCCTGAGGGCTCTGTGGCCGCCAGCTCAAGTGCTTCTTCAAGGGAGCATTATCAAACTCGGGAAGGCCGATCCGAATAGGATCCGGAAGAGGGACGTCCTCCATATAAAACCACTCTAAAGGCCAGTCTTCGGACGTCTTCTTCGGGGTACCGGATAGGTATCCGGTCCCGGTGATGCGCCACACTTCGGCTCTGCCCACTTGATATATTGATCCCCTCTGTGTACGGGGCACAAGGCAGAACAACTTCTTCCACAGTGCGAAATGAGCTTCGGAGCCCAAGAACAGTTCGCAAAGGGCTACGTAACTAGCAATGCGTAGTATGGAGGCAGGGGTGAGGTTGTGCAATTGGAGTCCGTAGAACTCCAGGAGCCCTCGGAGAAACAGATGGATTGGAAATCCGAGTCCCCTTAACAAATAAGGGACAAGGCATACCCGCTCTCCCTTAGAGGGGTTGGGAAAGCTCTCCGCTTGCTCCCTGCCATTATAGGCGGCGAGCCCGACTCGAACCGGGACCATATACGCTGGGGGGGGGAGAAATCCCTAGTTCTGTAGCTTCACTAATTGGCTGTGCAGGACGGAACACCTCTCCCAATCTCCGGGCTTGGGGCTTTGGGGGCGAGAGGAGGAGATGCGCTCGCCGGCCATGCTGGAATAGATTTTTTTGGGCGCGCTCCGATGAATGCTCACTGAGGGAGGATGGTGTGGTTTGGATCTGAGAATCCTCGTCTCTTTAAATAGACAGTTCATTCACACAGCTAGGGTGGTAAATATAAAAATGCCCTGGCTCCTCACATTCGCTTGACACGTGGAAAATGGCCATTATTGGACGCAGAAGCCAAGAAGCGCAACATTTACGAGAAGTTGGACACTATTTAACAGATACTCAGTGTTTAGAGAAGAACCCGACTTGCAATGCCGAAGATAATCTGCGCTCTGGACTCATCGTCATTGAAGCCTGGTTCGGGGGCTACTGAGGGAGTCTTGGATTAGGGGGTATCCGGACAGCAGGACTATAACCTTTGGCCGGACTGTTGGACTATGAAGATACAAGATTGAAGACTTCGTCCCGTGTCCGGATGGGACTCTCCTTGGCGTGGAAGGCAAGCTTGGCAATACAGATATGTATATCTCCTTCCTTGTAACCGACTCTGTGTAACCCTAGCCCCCTCTGGTGTCTATATAAAACGGAGGGTTTAGTCCGTAGGACAACAACAATCATACCATAGGCTAGCTTCCAGGGTTTAGCCTCTCCGATCTCGTGGTAGATCAACTCTTGTAATACTCATATCATCAAGATCAATCAAGCAGGAGTAGGGTTTTACCTCCATCGAGAGGGCCCGAACCTGGGTAAAAACATCATGTCCCCTGTCTCCTATTACCATCCGCCTAGATGCACAGTTCGGGACCCCCTACCCGAGATCCGCCGGTTTTGACACCGATAGTGATCCAAGATCACACTGAGTACATAGGAAAAGCCAATACTATTAAAAGGGGATGAGGTGTTGCTTAATGGCTTGCTTGCTCAAAATGCTTAGTGATATGCTCCAAAATCCCTCAACCACTTTCTCATATACACATATGTCCCAAACCAAAAGTCAAACTCGGCCCCACCGATTTGATATATCTAGCACCACTGAGTTCATTTGACATAGCCATAGCCAGAAACCCTAATCAGTTCGGTCTCACCGATAGGGATCTCATTCTCACCAAGATGGGATTGCAAACTCTCTATTTACCTTCGTAACATTTCGGTCAAACCAAGATGAGCAATCGGTCCCACTGAGTTTGCAATGTAAACTCTCTGTTTCCTCTTTGTAACGTTTCAGCCACACCGAAATGAGCGATCGGTCCGACCATGTTTGCCTGGCCAACTCTCTATTTGCCTATTACAGAAATCGGTCCCACCAACACTACAAAAAAATACACTTCCGTGATGATACGTGTTTGTCACAATAGGTCACGTTTTTTTGTCATGCATGTACATCCATGACGATTTTATGACAGAAACAAGATAGTCATACCTGTGCTGTCATAGAAGTGTTCCATGACATTACCAAAATTATCATCACGGAAGTGTCCACTTCCATGACAATAAATCCCGCGTCACAGAAGTGCTTTCGTCAAGGGTGACCGACACGTGGCATCCACCATAACGGAACGCCGTTAAGCTATCGGGTCGGGTTTTGGATCCAATAACCCGTTAACAGCCCCAACCAATGGGAAATTTCCACGTATAAAATTCTTATTGGCCGCGAAACACATGTC
Source organism: Triticum dicoccoides (assembly GCF_002162155.2). Classification (NCBI taxonomy): domain Eukaryota; kingdom Viridiplantae; phylum Streptophyta; class Magnoliopsida; order Poales; family Poaceae; genus Triticum; species Triticum dicoccoides. Next base: position 194,899,252 of record NC_041384.1, on the reverse strand, counting down.
AGCTCTTCAGTAGGTCAGATAGGCGCCTATGATACGTTGACACATGGCACGGCCCAACAGAGGCCCATTCCTGTGAAAAGGTCGGCCCGTTTGACTTGGTCAAAAGCTGGCGGGCCGACCCATGGAAAGCCTGTTAACGGCATGTTCGCATATAGCTCATTTACAGCCCGCTAACCCAAGGCCCGTTATACCCTATCCGAATTAGGCCCAGTAGCGTCATCTAGGCCATCCAATATGATTCGAGCCCATTTTCACTTCTGGCCCATGTATAGCCCATGACGTCTTTCGGCCCATATGAGGCCCTTTGTAACTCTTGGCCCATTAGCGGCCCGTGCTGAAACTGGCCCGTAATGAATAGTGTATTACTTTACACCAATTAACGGCCCGTGGTGAAACTGGCCCGTAATGAACAGTGTATCATTTTATTCCCATTAACGGGCCGTTATTCCATTGGGCCGTGTCCAGCCCAAGTTAACTTTCAGCCTTCTGAGGGCCCATTTATTCTTGGGCTCATTTGCAGCATTCGGTTACTTACAGCCCATTAGTGTCATTTTCTGCTTGTGGGCCAAATTCAGCCCGTCGTTACAGTCGGCCCGTTTGTGGACCGTTAGTCTGTTGGGCCATTTTCATAGCATCACCAAATACGGCCTATTAACGGCCCATTATGGTCAGCCCATAAAACGTACGATTTCCATTAAAGGCCCGTCTACGGCCCATTAAAGGCCCGTACAAGACCCATAAATGATTCGACGGCCCATGGATCCTACGAGACATAGAAGGCCCATGGATCCTATGAGTTGTAGAAGGCCCATGGATCCTACAAGACGTAGAAGGCCCATGGATCCTACAAGACGTAGAAGGCCCATGGATCCTACGAGACGTAGAAGGCCCATGGATCCGACGGCCCGTGAAGGGCCATGGTCGGGCGAGTTGGCCCCTGTTTGAATGATATAGCATATTCAAAGAATTATCCTACACAATACTATCACCTCTAAAAAGCATACACTATTACAACAAAGATATCAAGGCATAGAAAGGTAGAATAATCCTACACTATACAATAAAGAAATTACAGCCGATTATACCAACTGGGCATTATGGTTTGGCACAGGTGATAATAAAGCATACACAAGCATCAAATTACATACATTGGGCAAATATAGCTCATACATAATGGGCGCGCATCAACTTAACTCCATTTGAACTATAATCTCTTCAGAAAATAGGATTGGTCGGATTCAGATAGCACAAATTTCAGTCTGCAAAATCTCCAATTCCTTCATGGTTACCTTAGTGTCTTGTTTCATTTTTTGACTCCTGCATCTAATACCTGCATGTCCAGTCTCAACTTGTTGATTATACCTTGACAATCATGTATACGTTGTCCTTCCACCTCTAGTTGATGCTCGAGAACATCAGCACATTCCAATTCCAATCCATAATCATTCGGTAACGGCCATGCCGCACTGCTCGCAGATCTTTGTGTTGATGCCACTTCATCCTGAAATGTTTCTGTAAGTACACATGACTAGGGCAAAAATATAGTTACAACAGTGAAGCGAACAAGACACTATTTTGTACAACATGGCAAAACCGGACTAACAATAATGTTACATGTCACTTTAAAAAAATGATACACGTCAAGAAGCATAAGCATGTGATATTTTAAAAATTATAAAAAAATTATAATAAAGATAGTCTGTTCTCCTTCCTAACATCTTGTACTTGGAAATCCTCAATCTTATCTTCATTGCACCCCCTCTGCAAGGTGACACAAACTAGTTACTCGTATCCTTGGAAGATAAATATGCATAGTTTCCAGTTTGTGTAAACAAAAGGATGAGATTATAACAAAACAACACCACATAATGAAACATGCCGCATCTCTTGCACTTACACACAATGAAATGAGCATTTATTATGTCTGCACTATGTAAAAACTAGGCATACCTTCGAAATGGATCTCCAGGTACTCTTGGAGAGCCTACTGTAGTGTACAGCCAAACCTTTATGTCACCTATGAGTTAGACAAGGCCCCACTACAACAGCCCTTAGTGTTTAAATCGTTGACAAGCTCTGTTAGAGTGTTAGGTCAAGAACAACAAGTAATCAAAGCAAACAGTTCTAGTATGGCTGGCTGATGCAAACAAGCAATTGAACAGATGTGTGAGCAAATCTTACATATCAAGAAAAGAAGCAAAGAAGGAGGCTTAAAGACCATCACTTGACTGACCAGATTTAAGGGGCATTTAAACATCATGTGCAACGTATGAACTAACATAAACATTGCATCACTACAGGAATCAAGTACTTTGCCATCTGCCACGGCAGACGGCAAAGGCATGAACGGCAGACGGCAAAGGTCTTTGCCGTCGGCCACAGACGAAAAACGGCTCCGGCAAAGAAAGGATCGGCAAGCTACTTTGCCGTCTACTTTTGGCGGCTGACAGGAAAGGGGCCTTTGCCATCAGCAGCAAAGAAAGCAGACGGCAATAATTGCGCCGTTATTCCATAGGTGGCTAATGGCAGGCCTTTGCCGTCCGCCGCTGACGGCAAATTTTGACCTGCCTTTGCCGTCCGCCGAATGATGTCAGCTGGACGTCACTACACGGCAGGCCTTGGCCGTCCGCTGTTGTAGGCAAACCGACCAAATTGGTCAGCCTCCCAGGAAGCATAGTTGGGTGCCACGTGGCTTCTTTGCCGTCTGTCGCGGACGACAAAGAGCCCATTGCTGTCGGTGGCTGATGGCAAAGAGCCTGCAGATTGGCTCTTTTTTTTAAATCCAATAATTTTCACGGCAAATATATATGACATATATAGATATATTTCAGAGGGATATTTAACAGCAAACATATAACATATCAAGTTGCACATACACATTGTTCCATCCATTCATACATAAGTAAGTTCATACATAAGCAAGTTCCATCAAGTTGCACATACACATTGTTCCATCCATACATATTACAATGCAAAGTATCATCAAGATAACAAGTTCCACCATAGCAAGCTAGAAGAATACTTGAAGAGAATGAAAGAAAAAACAAGCACTCCATCATAGCAAGCTAGCTTCCATGAAGTGAATGAAATCTGCAAAATGACAAATAAGAAAGTTAGAAATAGGTGACTAGAAGAAGAACAAGAAGTATATGTCATTTATGAGCTACCTTAGGTGAAATGGATCATATATGAGCTAACTAAGTCGAAATGGGTCGTTTATGAGCTAACTAAGGTGAAGTGGATCGTTTTTGAGCTAACTTAGGTGAAATTGATCATTTATGAGCTAACTTAGTTGAAATGGATGGTTTATGAGCTAACTTAGGTGAAATGGATCATTTAAGAGCTAATTTAGGTGAAATGGATTGTTTTTGAGCTAACGTAGGTGAAGTGGATCGTTTTTGAGCTAACTTAGGTGAAATTGATCATTTATGAGCTAACTTAGTTGAAATGGATCGTTTATGAGCTAACTTGGGTGAAATGGATCATTTAAGAGCTAATTTAGGTGAAACGGGTCATTTTTGAGCTAACGTAGGTGAAATGGATCATTTTTGAACTAACGTAGGTGAAATGGATTGTTTATGAGCTAACTACGTTGAAGTGGGTCGTTTATGAGCTAACTTAGTAAAAAGCATCATTTTAGAGCTAACCTAGGTAAGATGGGTCATTTTGGAGCTAACCTAGGTGAAATGGGTCATTTTAAAGCTAACGTAGGTAAAATGGATCATTTAGGAGCTAATCTAGGTAAAATGAGTCATTTTAGAGCTAACTTGGATAAACTGGATCATTTATAAGCTAACTAAGGTAAAATGAGTCATTTTAGAGCTAACTTAGGTAAAATGGATCGTTTATGAGCTAACTAAGCTAATTATGCAATTTTTGACATAAGTAAGCTAAGTACAGATCGTTTTAGAGCTAACTTAGGTAAAATGGATGGTTTATGAGGTCAGTAAGCTTATTAAGTCATTTTGGAGGAATAGAAGCTAACTCTAGGTCATTATGGTAAGCATATTGGAGGAAATAAAGCTAAGTCTAGGTCTTTATGCATTTGTTAAGAAAAACACTAGAGAAACTTACCGTGATCAGGGAGGTGTAGGAGTGGGCTGGCTCGTGCCGGTAGCTGGAGAAGGATCATGCGATGCGTGTCTGGAGTTAAGCTGCACCAAAGATCATTTCCAATGTCTCGTTAGCATTATGACACTCAAATGTTAAGACCATCAAGTAATTTCCATTCAAATTAAACTCACTGTGCTCCCAGGAGCAATCATTGGCATCGGCGGAGCGGTCTGACTGGACTTCTCGCACACAGACTGCACATTTGATTTTGACAGCACAGTCATACTAGTTAGTAATGAGACTCAAATGTTAAGACTAGCAAGTAATCTGCAGAAGAAACTTACCACAAGGAGCTGGTACATGGCCCTTGCCTGCATGTCATTCCGTGCCCTCTCCTCCTCCAACATCTTTGTCGTCTTCTCCTCCAACTCCCGCTGCCTCTCCGCCGCCTCCGCCAGAAGTTTCTCTGTTCTATCTCTCTCACTCTGTATAGCAGCCTGCAACACCACTCACATGACCATTTGTAATCATTGATGGAAGCGCACGCAATGTAATGGAGAAAGATAGCTGAATACGTATAACTAACCTTGATGGCGAGTTGGACTGGCCGTTCACGAGGCCTTATCTCAGGAGCGGAGCTCGACTGGCGCGCCTTGATCTCCAGGAGAGTGCTAGGACAACGGATAAGTCCATCTCCCATGGCTATGGAGCCATGGGACCTCCCGCCACCAGATATCATCAGCAGCTCTGTATCAATGGGACCCTTGCTCGGGTTAAAGTCCTCCCCTTTCCTCGCCTTCCCCTGATCTCTATATTACACGAGCTTGTCATGGGCGGAGATTTTGGTGAAGTTCTTTGGATCATCGAGGTCAGACACAAAGAATGCCTTGACTTTCTTGTAAGGGCCAGTGTGGGCCATGGCATATAGGTCGTACACCTCTGGCACCTTATCCGCCTGATTGTAGCGTGCCTGAAAGAGAGAAACAAAGTAAATTAGTAATTAAAGGGCTAAAGCTAGCATGATGAATGAATTGCATGAATCATGAAGCAAACCACATACCTAGTTCCGCCCGTATTGAAATAAGTTGGAGCTTCCTTGATGGTGTGGCACACCTTCCATTTGGGCACGTTTGTCCTTGGCCTCGTTGTGGGCGGCCCACCATTCTTTTGAGCACCACTCATTGACCAACACCTCCCAACAATCCATCTGATCCGCACACCATCTTGGAGGGGCCTAAGTTAGCAAATAGAAACTTGAGCGCTACGCCAATGAATTACTAAATGAAGGAAGTAAGTACAAGGCCTTAAGAATTACCTTCATGTACTGCTCCTTACTCAAGAACTTCTTGCGGCACGCCTTCTTGGGCTTCTTGATACCACGCGAGGCATAGTAGTCTCGAACAGCCTGCACCCGAGCCTCATGCCGTAAGTTCTGTAGTAGGCGCTTGCACTCCTTGTCGATAACGTCTGCCGCCTCCTCCTCGTATCCCTCCTCACACCTGTAGAATGTCTGCAATCAAATGAGACAATATTGATTAGTACAATTAATAACTAGCTAGTTGAAGATTTTTAATTGTGTAAAGGAGAAATTACCCAGAACTTTCTGATCACCACGTCTGCCCTCGTCTTGCAAAAGACACCGTCAGTAATCTCACCCGGCGGGGCCGGGGCAGACAAGCAGTGCTCCCAACTCAATCTAAGCTCTGAAAGGCGACCCTCACCAGGCAACATGACAAACTCCGGGAAGTTTTGCCGACAAAGAACTCCAAGGACGGAGTTGGGCCGGCGGACACTTTCATGGTGGTCCCAACCCCTGCACCATGACAAGCCCAGCGCATTAGTTATTTGAAGAAACGTGAATGTAGAAGGTACAAAAAGATTAAATGCACATACCTCTCCCCATCAGGGAAAATCAACCACCTCTGCTCGCGGGTCGCCGACACGGACAGAAGCCATGTACATCCACGTTGGTAGACGGTGCCCCCTCCTCGTCAATATCAGTCGGCTCCCCGCCATCATCAGCATGGCCACTCGGCTCCTCAGGCTGATCCGGCAGGGTTCCCCATCCAGACGTGTGCTCCTCCGGGGTCTCATGGGTCGAACTCTCGTGGGCCGAAGGTCCGTCGACCCAAGGCTCGTGGACCGAACTCTCGTGGGCTGAAGGCCCGTCAACCCGAGGCTCGTGGACCAGAGACCATGTAGCCTCCTCCTCGGACGAGTCCACCCTAGCAGTCACATGCTCGGGTGAAACAGCTGGGGGTGGCGGCAAGGAAGGCGCCCTAGCATTCACCCTACCTCCTCTCCCGCGACCACGTGCTCCAGCTCCTCTCTTCTTCTTACCTTGTCCCCTGCCGGGCACCGCGGTCGACGAAGAAGGGCACGGCGGTGTCGCCATACTGTCCAGCAACGCTCGGCGAAGAGGTGCGTGTGGAATGGAAGGCCTCGCATCACGCGCTGACGAAGAAGGGGCCTCGGCGCGCTCCCAACCAGCACCCACCATCTTTCAACACCTGCCGTGACAAAGAGTAAACGAAATTAGTACAACATAAAAAAATACCAACATGAATAATAATATGTATATCACTTAAGTGTATCATCATCAAGTACAACATAAATAATTGAATACCTGACACTACTAATTATCTCGATCAGTATCATCAATAAATGCATAATCATCACCATCACTATAATCAATGACGGGCTCATAGGGTTCAGTGGCATCAACATGTGGAACGCCACCTTGACGTAAACGGTCAAGCATTGACAGGTCATCCACAGCAGTACCCTCTTCTTGTTCCGGCTCTTCTTGTTCCTCCTCTAGGGTGATGTCGGATTCACTGTCGCTGTCTACTTCAATGTTTTGGGGTGAAGTATAGCGGTTCTTTAAATGCTTTTTGGAAAGATGTGTCTCTTACCAAAGAACACCTTTTTGGGAGGTGTCGGGGGTCGGGGTGTCGTGTCAGTGTCGGGGTGCCGTGTCGAGGTCGGGGTGCCGTGTCG